>NW_026936357.1:0-7152 GCF_032062105.1 Saccostrea cuccullata
TTTACAATTTGTTGGCTATAACATTAAGGCTTTTATCTCTTCCAAAAAAATTATTGAGAAGTTTTTTAAAAGAGAAAAGTAATATTTTTGTATTACTGTAAATAACTCTTTATTTGCGAAAACTTTATTTTCGCGACTTACGCAAACGTGTGTCGCGAAAATTTAATTCTCGCGTATAATAGTTTCCTTAAGTTTAAAATAGAGCAATAACCACAACTCGTGAAAATTTTTTCGCTAATCAAGAGTCAATGACTTTCTCGCCAAAATAAGGTGTTGCGAAAATTTAGTGATTTACAGTATTTGTTCATATGCGAAGTCACATAATCACAAGGTTTTCTTTTTAATAAAGCAGTTTACAATATTAAAATAGCACACAAAAAAAAAAATTTTACTGTTGAATTTTAAGAAAAAATTTTTTTCATAAAAATGAAGGTGAAACTGGAAATCAAAACCAATTCAAAATTAGAAAAAATTTTGCGTAAAACCCTATTTATGCTCATTCATTCTAGACGATCATACTCGTGTCATTCTACAAGAATCTAACAAGAACGATGGTTATATCAATGCCAACTACATCAAGGTAAATTAATTACTATATGAAGACTTTACTCAGTCAAGTAAAAAAAAAAAATTTTTTTTAAAAAATTACATGATTTTTTTTTAGTATGGAGAAAAACAATAAAAATGAAATTAATTTGTTAATTCTAACCGATTTTAAGACAATGGCTTTTTTTCTCGAAGGGCTAAGACTAAATAGGTGTCGGGTAAATATTTTAAAAGAGAATTTTGATGCATAGCCATTTACTCTTTTTTTTTTAAGAAATGATATAATATAAATAAAACATGGTAATTTCATACATTATTAATCAAGAAAGGCAATGTTTAAGTACTCTTTCCCTATGATGTGCATGCTTGATATTTATGGAATTTATCTTTTCCACCTATTTTTTCAAAATTACATGTACCATGATACTAAAAATACATACATTATATTTGCATTAAGGAATGGGACTCATCAGAGTGGAAAAAAATTCCCAAAACATGTATTATAATCCCTTTAATGTCCTGAGTCTTTTTTTTAACCAATTCCCAAAAGCATTTACCTTTAAGATTTTATTATATAAATTCTGTATACATAATTTTCGTAATTTACTTCTTTTACACCTCAGAAAGTTATTTCAAGATTCACTTTTTAAAATAATGTAGACTTCATGAGCATTAATGTAAAATTAATATGTTCAAATATATGTATATATTTTCTTATTTTCTTTTATCTCTGTAGAATTGTTGTACCTTTGGTCCCAAAAAAATTAAATTAACCCATTTATTTATAAATAGGACCTTTGGGGGAGAAAAGAAATATATTGCTACTCAAGGTAAGATAAATTCTATATACATGCTTTTGAAAATCATTCCTAATAAGTAATACAACGTTATATTCCAAATTTCCCTGTCGTCGACATACATTTCATCATGTTCAACCTCTTAAATACCTAGTGTAAAAGTTATTGTTCCTTGAACAAAATTTGCTGCTTTTTTTATCAGTGTTATATGTCCAAGGGTTTCAGAACTAAGTAATTATCCCCGCATTTTCTAAAGAAAGTTCGGGTTATTTTTTTACTCATGTCCGTCCGTCCGTCCGTCCGTCCGTCTGTCACACTTTTCTTCCCTGAACTCCTCCTACATTTTACACAGTAGCTTAATCATCTTTTGGGAGATGGTTGGTGGTTACATGTAGATGTGCAGTAAAGTTTCGGAATTTTGATTTTCCCCCGGGGGGGTAAAATGGGGGTCAAAAATATTTTTTTTTGGAAAAAGTCCCGTCTTCCCTGAACCCCTTTCTACATTTTACTCAGCAGCCTAACCCTTTTTTGGGGGATATTGGTGGTGTCATGTAGATGTGCAGTAAGGTTTCGGAATTTTGTTTTTGCCCCGGGGGGTCAAGGGGGGGCCCAAAAATACTTTTTTTTAAAAAAACCCCCTCTTCCCTGAACTCCTCTTACATTTTACTCAGCAGCCTAATCATCTTTTGGGGGATGATTGGTGGTGTCATGTAGATGTGCAGTAAGGTTTCAAATTTTTTTTCCCCGGGGGTAAAATGGGGGTAAAAAAAATGACTTTTTTTTGAAAAACGCCCCGTCTTTAATTTCTCCTACATTTTGCACATACCTGATCATTTTTTGGGAGATGGTTGGTGGTGTAGGTAAGGGGCAGTAAGGTTTTGGAATTTAGTTTTTCCCCGGGGTAAAAGGGGGGTAAAAATAACGTTTTTTATGCAAAAAGCCCTGTTTTCCCTGAACTCCTCTTACATTTTACTCAGAGCCTAATCATCTTTTGGGAATGGTTGGTTGTGTCATGTAGATGTGCAGTAAGGTTTCGGAATTTTGATTTTGCCCTGGGGGGTCAAATGGGGGTAAAAATGATGTTTTTTATGCTAAAAGCCCCGTCTTCCTAACTCCTTTACATTTTCTGCAGCCTAATCACCTTTTGGGAGATGGTTGGTGGTGTCATGAAAATGTGCAGTAAGGTTTCTGAATTTTGTTTTTCCCCCCGGGGTTTAAAGGGGGGTAAAAAATGACGTTTTTTATGCAAAAAGCCCCGTTTTCCCCTGAACTTCTCCTACATTTTACACAGTAGCCTAATCATCTTTTGGGAGATGGTTGGTGGTGTCAGGTAGATGTGCAGTAAGGTTTTGGAATTTAGATTTTCCCCGGGGGGGGTCAAATGTGGGTGAAAAATACGTTTTTTTGCAAAAAGCCCTGTCTTCCCTGAAGTCTTCCTTAATGTTCCTCAGAAGCCTAATCATCTTTTAGGAGATTTAAAATATTTTGAAAATTATGTAAAACATCAACGTCAAGGGGAAAAAAGCATCGCATGCTAAACCCTTTTTGAATTCTTAAGAGTAATTAATGTACATGTCAAATGTGAGAGTCATATCTGATCTCAATCAAAAGTTATAAGCAAATGCAACATTTTTGAAAAGTAGGTTAGGCTTGACCGCTTCAAGGTCAAGGTCACAGATAAAAGTCATGATTTATTTGGAAAGGTCTTTTCACAGGTAATAATATACATGCATTATGATATGAATGCCCTAACTTTTCTCTTTCAAAATGATGAATTTATAACAATTTAATTTTTTTGCAAGTAGGGAAACTTTTAGGTCACGTTAAAAAAAAAACCCATGCCATTCTCACAGGTAAATACTAATACATAAGTTTAATATGAATGTCTCTTCTCATTAGTAGATATGACCGTGATACCAAGGTTAAATTTATTGAGACAGATGGACAGTCTGACATACAAATGTACATATTTCTATATGAATTGGGTAAAATTCCCCGTGGTTCTAGAGAAGTTCAAAATGTAAAAAGTTTTCAGACAAACAGATGGACGATACGTCACGACAGACGTTATATGCTAAGGAAACCAGAAAAGCTCAAATGAGTGTTTTTAAAGGGTTACAATATGGTTGCAGTATTTGAAAAGGTTTTTTTTATGCAAAAATGCATGACCAACATTTTCATGTTTTATATTTTCTCTAGTAATTTGTTTGTTTGTTGTGAATACATCTCTCTTGGGAATTTTTCCCTCATATGGTGACACCACCAAATAATAATGAAGACAAAATGTGTTTGTGAAACACTGATGTCCCTGTATGGAAGCCTATGGCGAAGGTTGAAGTGTTAATATCAAAAAAATCTTGTCACAAGGAAAGCACATGTGAAATAAAAAAATCCCTAGTAATTCCTGTTCAAAAGTTAATTGCCAAAGGGTTTAAATTTTTTTTTAAATGGGTTTAAACTCTAGGGTCAAGGTCAAACATATTTATACCTGTTGACAGTTCACAATGAATACACATGTTAAGCATTAAAGCCCTAGCACCTCTGATCAAAATTTAGGCCAAGTTTAAAGTTTGGTATTTTTCTTGTAAAAAAGTGTACCTAGGTCAAGCGATCAGAGGTAAAAATTAATGGTACCCAAATAAAAGGTCTTAATTGTCACAAGGAAAAAAACCTATAAAATGTGGAAGCCATTTATATAGCCCATCCCAGTTAAAACTTATGGGCAAGGTTAAATTTAGACAGATATAATATAAACACAAGAAACAAAATATGTATAATTAGTCAAATGGAAAAAAAATATACTATTTAATTGGAATTAAAAAAATTTTATTCAGGGACAGGGAGTGGGTAGGGGGAATTTAATCCCCCCCTCCCCCCCCCTAATTTTTTTGTTATCTAAACAAGACTATATACTGAAGCAAATAAAAACTGACTTTGGACATACTCCCCCTAACTTAGAAAACATTGACCACACTATCATTGTTTTTATTTTGTTTATTTGTTTTCAGTTTTTTTTTTCCTGCTTGTCAGGAAAATTTGGGGTGGAATTTTTTGACTGAGATGTGAACCCCCCTCCCTACTCCTGAAAAAAAATTCTGGATCCGCACCAGTATTGGCAGTAACTGAATGTCACATCGACAACGGGAGATAACTTCACAATATGAAATTTTTAGTGTGGCATGCGATGATCTTTGACCCTTTTTTAACTTTAACCTAATGTTTGGGTTTATTTTACCCCCCACTATACTTAAACTTGTACTTACCAACTACCACAGGTCTCGTCAACTTCATGAAATATAAATCCAATTATAACACAAAATGAATTAATCCAAAGCACACCAGACTGCAGCCATGTGCTAAATTCCCTTTGACACACCTGGGGGATTCCGTCCCTTTCAGATGAAGTGGGAATCGGCCAGTTCAAAAGGTTTAATCTAAAAAAATTTATAATGGGTGACGCAACGTGATGTGATGTAGAAATTTTCATGTTAACATGTTTGTACAACAAATTTTAAATTAATCCATAAAACGATGTTTTAACAAAACTTTTCCATCTAGCCTATTCCAAAAAGTATGTGCTGTGTGATTGTAGTGTGGGGGGGGGGGGGTTAGTAAATTTAAAAAAGGGCCTATTATGAGCAAAACATTTATCAAAATCTGATTTACATCATTAATAGAATTCAAACTGGTATATAATGAATTAAGTATGTAAAATAAATATAAGAAGTTCTAGTTATAGGTCACAGGGGCCGGGAAATTTTATACTCAATTTGATGAATACATGTAAATTATAATTTTTTTGACTTTTTCCTTGGAAAGCCGCCCAATATGTAGGAGCGTGTTTTAGAGGCAAACACCTTAGTGCGGGGATTACTTCCATGACAGCATCTAGTTTAAAAATTTAAATCGAAACTACATATTTTTTCTTTTAAATCTTTTTAGTATAATAAACAATTTATTGCATAAATGTGAAGAAACATAAAGATTAATTCAGGCAAGAAAAGCATATAGCCCTTAAATTGTTTAAAATTTATTTGTGTATTAAAACTCTCGATTTCCTTTTAAAAAGGTCCAAAAAAGAAAAAAAATTATTGACTTTTGGGAAAGGTATGGCAAGAAGCAGTTACAACGATTGTTTGCTTGACAAACCCTTGAGGGGGCAAAGGTTTGTAAACAATATGATTGATTAATTTGAATTATGGATTTCAAGATACATTAAAAACTGTTACATAAAAAATAAAGCACCCTTCATGTCCTTAAAAGATAAGGTTACCACTTCGCTCTTCTATATAAAGCATATATACCTTACTCTACAGGTACATTTTGATAAGATTCTGGGGTACCAAACCCTACTTGTGTTTCTCGATTGTACACTTATATAGGGAAAAACCGAAAAATGTTTTCCATTGAACTATATTCAACTTGAAAATCCAAAGTTTACAAAAAAGGTTAAATTATTGATGCGTGAAGGTTTTCAAACTGTTTTAGTTTTGCTTTTTTACCATTATGTTACATGTACATATGTAATTGTCCTGGCACATCAGCCGAAGTGTACAATAACACTGAAATCGTACTTTTATCAAACTTAATTTTGAATTTATATGAGGCAGAATTTATAAAAATGTCTAAACAAAGAATAATTGAAAGACCTGTGTCCCTTTAAGTCAACATTTATACATATCCACGACATATAATCAATTAGGATTGTTGTGAGTTTTTGTGTTAGTTTAGCTTTAAATCCTTATATAAACGCGATGCCTTCAACATTTATTTCTCTCACTAATGTAGTGATATACCATTCGACCCTATATGTTTTTCAATTTCAGCTGTAGAAAGCAAAAACATGTTCTACATATTGAACAATTTCCAAAACGAGGCAAACTTTTAACAAACAAGTTGATCAACGAGCTTATCAGCTGTATCTTTTAGTATTCATTCCGCAAATCATGGTCATAAAACTTTGCCAGAACACAATTAATCATAAGGTCGGTGCCAACTGAATTTTTATCATACCCAAATTTTTAAGTTTTATTTACGCACTAATTGTCAAAAAAATTCTGTTTTGAAAACCCCAAACATGACAAGTATGATATGGTACATGGATGTGACCTGTCAAAAGGATGCTTTTTTTCATGGCACCTGATCCGACCTCTAAGGTTGTATATGTTCATGTTTTATCTGGTCCTCATTTGTATTGTTTCAATGGACATTTGACTTTGATTACTGTTCGCTTTCCTCCATATTTGGTTTATAATATTGATCATTTAGTGTTTTGATTCTCCAGTACAGTTGGTTTTCAAGTATAAATTATTTTCAACAACCCTTCTAAATTCCTGATTAATTGCTATTTGTTTATTTATGAATTTTCATTTCTAATAATAGGAAAAATTAAAAAAAATTTTGGGCCCAAAAAACAGTGAGAAAATCCAACATGGACATTTTCCCTTTCAAACAATGAAAAAAAGACCATGCAAATTATGTGACGAGGAAGTTCCATGTGCAAAATATTGCTGTAAGTCTCCTTACTTAAGTTTCGCTATTTTTGTGTACATATTTTACTTCTAAAACATTAAAATAAACCCATGATTCCATAAAAAAATTTACTTGGTATAATGAAATTAGCTCACCTTTTTTCTGACTTTCATTGCTCTCTTTCTTTCTGGATGCAGGGAAAACAAAGAAAAAGTAGGATGTTTCACTATACCCAGTGGCCGATCAGGGGTCCCCGAAACTATAAACCTTGTCATTTTCCATCAGCATTTCTTGAGATCGGTTTGGGAATTTATTCAAACCCAAACTTTTAGTACAC
>NW_026936358.1:0-70508 GCF_032062105.1 Saccostrea cuccullata
AAAATGCAAAAACTCGGGATTCCTATTTCGCGCCAATTCGCGGGGGAATGGAAGGGGGACTTTCCACAAACATATCGGTACTTTTGTAAATCAAATTTGGATATTCCCTAAAGTTCAACCATGCAGTCGCAAAAAAATGTTTGGGTTCATGGGAGAAAAGGAGAGGACAACATCCCCCATCCCACACCCATCCACCCCCATCCCGCGTACTTAATGCAAAGAACAAAGTACGGTATTAGCAGTAATTTGCCGCAACATTTTCCATATTTTAAACTTTTCCTTTTTGTATTTTAATATTGAGCATTGAAGTAAGTAAGAAGTAAGCTAAAAATCGTGAATACATTTATATTTGTTATACCCGCACTTTCTAAAGAAAGTTCGGGTATATTGTTGTTACTCATGTCCGTCCGTCCGTCCGTCCGTCCGTCCGTCCGTCCGTCTGTCACACTTTTCTTCCCTAACTCCTCTTACATTTTACACAGTAGCCTAATCATCTTTGGGGAGAAGGTTTGTGGTGTCATGTAGATGTGCAGTAAGGTTTCCAAATTTTGATTTTGCCCCGGGGGGGTCAAATGGGGGTCGAAAAATGACGTTTTTATGCAAAAAGCCCCGTCTTCCCTGAAATTCTCCTACATTTTACACAGTAGCCTAATCATCTTTGGGGAGATGGTTGGTGGTGTCATGTAGATGTGCAGTAATGTTTCGGAATTTTGATTTTGCCCTGGGGGTCAAATGGGGGTCGAAAAATGACGTTTTTTATGCAAAAAGCCCCGTCTTCCCTGAACTCCTCTTACATTTTACACAGTAGCCTAATCATCTTTGGAGAGATGGTTGGTGGTGTCATGTAGATGTGCAGTAAGGTTTCGGAATTTTGATTTTGCCCCGGGGGGTCAAATGGGGGTCGAAAAATGACGTTTTTTTATGCAAAAAGCCCTGTTTTCCCTGAACTCCTCTTACATTTTACACAGCAGCCTAATCATCTTTGTGGAGATGGTTGGTGGTGTCATGTAGATGTGCAGTAATGTTTCGGAATTTTTATTTTGCCCCGGGTCAAATGGGGTCGAAAAATGACGTTTTTTATGCAAAAAGCCCCGTCTTCCCTGAACTCCCCTTACATTTTACAGAGTAGCCTAATCATCTTTGGGGAGATGGTTTGTGGTGTCATGTAGATGTGCAGTAAGGTTTCGGAATTTTGATTTTGCCCCAGGGGGTCAAATGGGGGTCGAAAAATGACGTTTTTTATGCAAAAAGCCCCGTCTTCCCTGAACTCCTCTTACATTTTACACAGTAGCCTAATCATCTTTGGAGAGATGGTTGGTGGTGTCATGTAGATGTGCAGTAATGTTTCGGAATTTTGATTTTGCCCCGGGGGGTCAAATGGGGGTCGAAAAATGACGTTTTTTATGCGAAAAGGCCCGTCTTCCCTGAACTCCTCTTACATTTTACACAGTAGCCTAATCATCTTTGGAGAGATGGTTGGTGGTGTCATGTAGATGTGCAGTAAGGTTTCGGAATTTTGATTTTGCCCCGGGGGTCAAATGGGCGCAAAAAATGACGTTTTTTATGCAAAAAGCCCCGTCTTCCCTGAACTCCTCTTACATTTTACACAGTAGTCTAATCATCTTTGAGGAGATGGTTGGTGGTGTCATGTAGATGTGCAGTAAGGTTTCGGAATGTTTAATGTCTAATTGTGGCCTGACCTAGCCTTTGAGGTTATGATTTGAAAAACTAGAAATATGTCTATAGGACATGAATGTCCCACTGGATGTATATCACTCATGCTACAGGAAAATTTGTATTAGCGTATTAAGTTTGTTGAAAATATCTTGAACAGTTTCTTTAGAATTGAAACTAAAATCTAAATAAATTTGATATAGATTATAAATCCTCACCAAATTATGTATAAGTGCATGCTAAACATAAAAATGTCTTAAATTATTTCTTTAAAACTAAGCAAAATACAAATAAAAAAGGATGGAGGTCAAGGTCAGAGGAATGTGCAAGGTGAAGTTTTTGATGAAGTTATCAGCATATTATGTTTGATAAAAATATCTTGAATGATTTAATGAAACTGACCTTAACACTTTTTCTAAGAAAAGAGAGGTCAAAGGAAAGGTAAGGGCCAAAATGTTAAATGTTGCAGTTGAAAAGCTTACATCAGTATGAATTTACTATTAGCATATGAAGTTTGATAAAACTATAATTAATGGTTTATTTAAAACTTAGATAAACACAAATTTAAAAAGTGAGGTCAAGGTCAAAGGAAAATTCAAGGTCAAAATAAGTTGATGTATTAATAGCTCTCAGCAGTATGTATCAGCATATGAAGTTTGATAAATATATTTTGAATTGTTTACTCAAAACTGATTTAGACATTAATTTTAGAAAAGTGAGGTCAAGGTCACAGGAAAGGTCAAGGTAAAAAAGAGTGAAGTATTGTAAAGCTTACATGAGTATGTATCATCATGTAAAGTTTCATTACACAACTTGAATGGTTTCTTTAAAATAAAGCTAAACAGTAATTTAAGGAGGCTAGGGGGTCAACAAATTATTTTTTTATTAACCACCGGTTATAACTTAAATTTGGGGATATGATATCTTAAGCCGTCAACTATCATTTGTCAAAAAAAAAAATTTCATAAATTTTAGTTTTAAAATTTGATCATTTTATCATTTTTATTATACCTTTATATGGAGCTCTTCTTCTAAATGAGATCAAAATAGTCTAAAAATGGCCGCAACCACCCAGCCTCTTTAAGGAAAAGTTACGTGAAGGTCAAAGGAAAAGTCAAAGTCAAAAAATATTGCTGCAGTTGGATATTTACATCAGTATGCATCAACATATGAACTTTGATAAAAATATCTAGAAAGTTTTTTTGAGCCCAATGGAAAGACAGATGGAAGGGTGGAGGATGGACATGACAAAAACTATACATGTATTCCTAATCATGGTGTGGCATAAAAAACTTGAATCTACATTATATGACGATGTTTCCATCTATCAAGATTATACAAGCAAATTCAAAGAATTGTGGTCCTCTGCTTTCTGTGATTTAGTGAATGGGATGCCATAATTTATGGCATATTATGTCATTGAATATGCACCCATATCATAATCAATTTTTGAAAATTAGGTCAAAGGGGTAAAATCATAGCATGTTCTGAAACATTTTGTTGCAGGTAATGTACATGTCAAATATAAAAGTCATATCTCTTTTGAATCAAAATTTATATATACAATATAATATTTTTGAAAAGTAGGTTAAACTTCTAGGTCAAGGTCACAGAGTCAAAAGTAATGATATATCTAGAAAAGTCTTTTCACATGTAATAAACATGTATAATTTGAATGCCCTTTCTTTTCTCTTTCAAATTGATCAATTTAAAATGTTATTTTTTGGAAAGTAAATAAAACTTTAAGGTCAAGGTCTCACTTGGGTTAAAAAATCATAATATATTTAGAAAGTTTTGTGGTAATGTACATGTGAAATAGGAAAGCAGTATCTCTTATTATTCAAAAGTTATGACCAAGGTTAAAGCTGTCAATAAAATGTACAAACTGACAGACAAATGAGATTTAACGTCCCCTCCCTTTCCCCAAAACGGGGGACAATAATGCCCTTGCTGTTCTTGAGAAGAAGATTTATGATGGAAAAAATCCCCTGCATATTTCTTAACGCAAATCAATATTGTGTTTTTATGTCATTTTGTTTGTTATTAAACATCCCTCTCAGGAATTTTTCACTGATATGGAGACACCACCACTTGAAAAATAATGAGGACAAGTTAGATTTGAGGTCAACATTCATTTTAGGAGTTTTCAACCATTAAGACATAAAGAAATATTAACTCGATCCTTCCCCTCACCCTTCCCAGACCCCTGTTTGTTTATGTATGCAAACTACTACTTGTATTACATTAAAAAAAAATTATACAAATAGTTTAATGTGGTCCATCTCTGAATGATTTTCATTCCTATTCTAGGCCGCCGCCAGAAGATAAGTTGACACAAATTCATGAAAAAAATGTCAAGTAATCTTATCATTGATGCACTTTTATTTAATTTAATGCAGTCATATTGTGAACATTTCCAGCTCATTAGGAGTGGGAATGACCTCCAGGGGTTAATTCATAACCTTTATACCATTAAATTTACATAACATAATAACACAAGAAACAAAATTATGGAGAGTCAAATGGAAAAACTTTCCAACTATTTAGGAGTCACATGATCATTTGTCATTACAGGGACAGGGAGTGGATTGGCTGATCGCCCTCTCACCCCCCCCCCTTGGAATTTGCAGGACTATAATATATACTGGAGGAAATAAAAATGACTTTGTATGCCCTAAGTGTCCCTCCACCATAGAAAACAGACCCAAACATAACTTCTTTTTTTTTTTTTAGCTTCTCAGGAAATTCTGGTCTGGAAACCCCCCTCCCTCCCAGTCCCAGAAAAAAATTCTGGATCTTGTAACGGAATGTAACGTTGATAACGGGGGATAACTCTCAGAATGTCAAAGCATCGGATGACCTTTGATCCTTTAAACTTGAACCTAACCGTTTGCATTTCAGACTATTTTACCCAAATTTATACCAAAACTTTGTACTTACCGATTGTCATTATTTAGGTCCTGTAATCTTCATGAAATATAATCCAATTAAAACACAAAATGAAATAATTCCTATATGCAATGATGTGTATACCACACTAGTAGCCTACTGCACGTGCAGTGAAATCTAAAAATGATAATGCCAATGGTAAAACTAGTACTTAAGTTGGGTACGTGACGGAAGCCCAATGTGATGCAGGTGTTCAAATACATGTATAGTGCAAGAACAAATTGAAAATTATAACTTACGAAAGATGTTTTATCTTAACTTTCCATCTAGGCCTATTTCCAAAAACAGGCAAATTAGGTGTGTTTGTGTGTGTGTGTTGATGGGAGAGGGGTGGGGGTTGACTAAATTGATTGTGTATATATGGCAGCTTTCAAGAAGTTTAGAACTGCCTTGTCAAATATAAATAAACTTTGCACATTTTGAAAAATTCATCAAAAACTCTTTACACTAATTTGAATAATATTATTTGTTGATTTATAGATATGAGAAAATAGATTTAAAAAGTTCCAATTATGTGCCAAAAATTTATAACCCCCCCCCCCCTTTATCAAACCTTATTTACATCATTAATTAGTTCTGTTGTTTAATTCAGACTAGTAATGAATTAAGGATATGAAATACTTATTAGATGGAGGCCCATGGGTCACATGGTCACCTGAGCATATTATGCTCAATTTGATAAAACATGTAATATGTAAACACTGTCGTGATCCCGTGCCGGATTGGACAAAGGAAGATGGCGGCGGGAACAAATCGAAAAAGGTAGGTACCTGAGATTTCGGTAAATATCCCCCGTTAACCGTCAGATATGCTTGATCCGAAGATACTGTGGGATTCCTAGTAAAATGTTTATTAGTGTGTTTAATTGCTACTTTTCCTATCGTCTCTAAAACTTGAACATTTAACGACTGAAGACTGCAGAATTTCTCCGATTGTGTTTGAAGCGGCATGGAGTTGTTTTTTTCTTCGATTTTGACAGTTTTATGCATCCAGCAGCAAGAGAGTGGCTAACAAATGATACTTTGGAGTAATTCTGACCTGGTGTTATATGTTTATTTGTTATAACCCATTTATTACAAAAATATTTCGATTTAAAAATGTTGACATGTGCTGGATTGGAATCGGTTAATTTTAATGGAAATTGTGCCGGATTAGACTGCATTTTTGGTGCCGGATTGGATGATGTTCATTATGGTCATTTATGTAATAACTTTTTTTCTCTTTAATTTTTAAGATATGGATGCATCGTTTAATGAAATATACGAGAAGGAGGAATTTAAATAATATAGCTTATCTTACCGAAGTAAGATTGTTATCAGTTATGGTCACCCCCCCCCCCCCCTCGATTAAAAATCTTTTTTTTTCCTGTTTCTTTTTATCTCAAATTTTATTGTACCCATATTTCTTTTACAGAAACCACTGTTTTGGTAAACCCCAAAGAGCTCGTGGGGCCAGTAAAAAGGAAAGGAGGAACCGTTAGTAAGCCAGAGGAATCGTCCGCAAAACCCTTAAGCATACGAGAATTTCATCATGCACATGAGGCGAAGTTCGAAATTGCATCATGTTACTTAGTAGGGCCTTTCCGTCAGAGGTCAGAAAAACAGCCTCGAATGTATCATCATCAACGGGTGTTAAAAATTTATACATTTCCTGTTTATTGGAATAAAGGATTGAAGGATTTAGAAGTCTTGTATATTTTAGGTAATATCATTGCAGTCAATAAAGTTAACTTCATACTCCACAGATAAGAGGTCTTCTAACATTTATTTCAAAGTTTGTGAAAAGGGGGTTTGTCATGGCGTTTATGTAGTACATGTACATTGTATTTTTAGACTGCTAGTAGGAAAGGCCCGAGAGTTTGCCATTGGCGAAATTCGATCCTACTTGATAGAGTACCTACGTACGCTAGTACAAAAGAGTGCTTTAGGGTACGCTAGTAAAATTTTATAATTTAATGCAAATAAACTGCTTTCTGTATGTTTTTCTAAATTAGTTTAACATAATAAACATATCATTTAAATAGAATGTGTATGTGTTCTTTATTTTCGAAGTTAGGCCTATTTTAATTTTTGATTTCAGATGACAGTTTAACGCTTGATCCCGATATCGATGTAATTTAACTTCAAATGTTTCGTTGTTAATGTGTAAAATATTACATTTTAAGTAATTCAATTAATTTAATTTTTTGATGAATTAATTAATAAGTCTGAAACAACATTACTTATACTATAGTAAATGTTCATTGAAGGGCTGGATGGCCCCCAACTTTTTGTGATATAAGGTAAATGTAGTATAAAAAATTGTAACTGAAAGAAGTTGGCTTTGAAATTGAAATTTCTCTGGCTGCCCTCCCCCCTTTCAAAAACGATGCTTCGTGGATGCACTGTACAAAACCATGAACATGATCGAGTAGAATACTAGAATTTCACATTTATATGTATTTCAGAAGACAAAATCAAAATGTTTCTTCTGTTATGCAGCAAATTAAATGAACTTACCGTAAAATTGTTTACAATAAATTTTAGTAAAATAGTAACTTGCTAGAAAAAAGTGTCAATGGGGACAAATGCATTCCTTTATCTACTACGGAGAAGAGATATTCAAAAAAGACGACGAAAATTTCTTACATTTTTTGTTAAAATTTAATAAAATAACAGTCATGAACATTTTTTTGTGTCTAACCATAACAAACAAAACAAGAGGCCCATGGGCCACATCGCTCACCTGAGAAGCTTTGACCATTCTGTTCTTTACCAGATTTCCCCCTTGTAATACATAATGTATCCCCACCCTACCCCACTGATCATAATTAAGACATTTTGAAATCAACTACCCCAGGATCCTTCCATGTGCAAATAAGTTTCAGCTTTTCTGGCCCAGTGGTTCTTGAGAAGAAGATTTTCAAAGATTTTTCCTATATATTTTTATGTAAAACTTTGATCCCCCCATTGTGGCTCCACCCTTCATCTGGGGGTCATGATTTGAACAATTTACAATCTACATTACCCAAGAATGCTTCCACATAAGTTTCAACTTTTCTGGCCCAATGGTTCTTGAGAAGAAGATTTTCAAAGATTTTTACAATATATTTCTATGTAAAACTTTGATTACCAATTGTGGCCCCGCCCTTCCCCCGGGGGTCATGATTTAATTTAGAATATACACTATACCAGGATGCTTCCACATAAGTTTCAGCTTTTCTGGCCCAGTGGTTCTTGAGAAGAAGATTTTCAAAGATTTTTCCTATATATTTCTATGTAAAACTTTGATTCCCCATTGTGGCCTCGCTCTTTCCTCGGGGGTCATGATTTGAACAATTTAGAATCTACAGTACCCAAGAATGCTTCCACATAAGTTTCAACTTTTCTGGCACAGTGGTTCTTAAGAAGAAGATTTTCAAAGATTTTTCCTATATATTTCTATGTAAAACTTTGATTCCCCATTGTGGCCCCACCCTTCCCCCGGGGGTCATGATTTTTACAATTTAGAATCTACACTATCCCAGGATGCTTCCACATAAGTTTCAGCTTTTCTGGCCCAGTAGTTCTTGAGAAGAAGATTTTCAAAGATTTTTCCTATATATTTCTATGTAAAACTTTGATTCCCCATTGTGGCCCCGCCCTTCCCCCGGGGGTCATGATTTGAACAATTTAATATCTACCCTACCCTAGGATGCTTTCACATAAGTTTCAGCTTTTCTGGCCCAGTAGTTCTTGAGAAGAAGATTTTCAAAGATTTTTCCTATATATTTCTATGTAAAACTTTGATTCCCCATTGTGGCCCCGCCCTTCCCCCGGGGGTTATGATTTGAACAATTTAATATCTACCCTACCCTAGGATGCTTTCACATAAGTTTCAGCTTTTCTGGCCCAGTAGTTCTTGAGAAGAAGATTTTCAAAGATTTTTCCTATATATTTCTATGTAAAACTTTGATTCCTCATTGTGGCCCCGCCCTTCCCCCGGGGGTCATGATTTGAACAATTTAATATCTACCCTACCCTAGGATGCTTTCACATAAGTTTCAGCTTTTCTGGCCCAGTGGTTCTTGAGAAGAAGATTTTTTAATGACCCCACCCTATTTTTGTCTTTTCTTGATTATCTCCCCTTGCGAGGGAATATGTCCCTTCATTTTAACAATTTAAATTCCCCTTCACCCAAGGATGCTTTGTACCAAGTTTGGTCAAAATTGGTCGAGTGGTTCTTGAGAAGAAGTCGAAAATGTGAAAAGTTTACAGACGGACAGACAGACGGACGGACGACGGACAAAATGTGATCAGAAAAGCTCACTTGAGCCTTCGGCTCAGGTGAGCTAAAAAGTAAAATGCGTGAAAGAAAAATAATATAAAAAATCTTTGAAACAATATGAATGAGAGAAATCAGTACAATTGTGTTGAATTTGAAATAATCACAGATATACCTATCTAAAATCCTAAAAATATTTTGGTCAGTGTCTGTTCCTCGGACTTTCTGAATTTCTCTATGCCTGTTTTTGATGTACATGTACCGTCGTAGGTTGTACTTCCACCTGTAGCAGCTGCCGTAGATAATGCATCGATACCTTTCTGCTGCTTCATGGTCAATTCTTATGTGCTTGTAAAGTGTCATCTCTACAAAACTCCTGAGTGCAGATGCTTAGATAAGCTTTATTAAATTCCTCCTGGTATTTCATTGAACTATGCATCCATAGCTTAAAAAATAAAAGAGAAAAAAGTTATTACTTAATGACTGTCATTAACATCATCCAATCCGGCACCAAAAATGCAGTCTAATCCGGCACAATTTCCATTAAAATTAACCAATTCCAATCCAGCACATGTCAACATTTTTAAATCGAAATATTTTTGTAATAAAATGGGTTATAACAAATAAACATATAACAACGGGTCAGAATTACTCCAAAGTATCATTTGTTAGCCACACTCCTGCTGCTGGATGCATAAAACTGTCAAAATCGAAGAAAAAAACAACTCCATGCCGCTTCAAACTCAATCGGAGAAATTCTGCAGTCTTCAGTCGTTAAATGTTCAAGTTTAAGAGACGATAGGAAAAGTAGCAATTAAACACACCAATAAGCATTTTACTAGGAATTCGACAGCATCTTCGAAACAAGCATATCTGACGGTTAACGGGGGATATTTACCGAAATCTCAGGTACCTACCTTTTTCGATTTGTTCCCGCCGCCATCTTGTTTTGTCCAATCCGGCACGGGATCACGACAGTGGTAAATTATTGAATTATATTGACTTTTTCCTTGGTAAAGCCCAATATGAAGAAGTGTGCATTTAGAGGCAAACACCTTAGTGCGGGTATTACTGTCTCATGACAGCATCTAGTTTTAAGTTTATTTTTTCTGTAGTATTTTATATTTATTACCTACATTTGTACCTACGAGATGATAAGGGGATACGCAGAATGTGAAAAGTTTTGCACCCCCCCCCTTTTGTACGTTATGAGTTCACAATTTACTACAATTCCATTGACTTTTCATGTATTACATAAAACAAAGATGAAAAAAGAAGTTCATTTATTTTTTTTCTTGTAACGTAACATGTTTATGACAAGGATGGGCCCAGGAATTAAGCCTAAGGGACCAGGCAAAATTTATCACTATGATGGGACCGGTACAAACGGGCATGGGACAATCAGTTTTTTCATCGAAGAAAACCATGGGACAAAAACATTTTAAGCATTAGGTACCCATGGGACACAAACTTTTTTCAATGACACGGTCCTTAACCCAAGAGAAATATTCATTTTATTTTTAAAAAAATCAAAAAATCATATATTTGAAACAGAAGTGAAGGATACAAATGGCAACATAAATCTTTTAATGGAAAATATTTGAACAAACAAAAACATTTTTTCGAGACTCCTTAGTTTTGTTCCAGTTATCTCACTAATACCAAGATGTAATCATAGGACAATAACTTTTTTATAAGTCTCAAGGCATGGGACAGATATTTTTTAAATACCAATGCCATGGGACACGTATTTTTTTAAAATGAGGATTTTGTTTTGTACTGGTCCCATCATTGTGATAAATTTTGTCTGGTCCCTAAAGCGGGAAGGGGTGGGGGTGGCATACAAAGCATGAACAGACATGTATCATAAGAAATATTACATAGTTTACTGCTGCAAAGGAAATGGGTCAGAATATTTTTAACAAGAAAATTTTCCTAAACTCTCAAAAATGGAGGGGAAAACATTTGATGGGGGTACGCTTGTGACGGACCAAACCGACATGTAATTGTTTGTATGTATACAAATACCTCTTATGAATATTTTATTGTATTCTATATATCGGGAAAATTATTTGAGAGGGCCCGCGCCTCCCCCTCCCCGGTTGCTACGGCTATGCTTTTTCAAGGAAATTGAAACTCTTTTTTTATTGAATGGTTCTATTGCTTAATTGAATTATTTGAATTTTCCCAGAAGCATGCATGGCCAATATCCGTAATTAATATAATTATAGGTGAGCATTTACTCATACGTTGATGGCCTAACGGTTCCCCTTTCAGAAGTGTTAAGTTAAAACCTAGGGTTAGTAGGGTAGAACCATGTAACAAATAAAGATTATTTATTTGTAGTTTTATAAACAGTACATATTTGAATAAAATACCAAACAAACGTTTATATTCAAAACAAAATATATATATACTGGTTTCCGCGTAGAACATCGAGGAAGTCAAGATGCAAGTGTATTTTGGCTAGTGTCATTGCAACTTCACAATATCTGAGCATGAAAAATATATAAAATATAGAATTCAAGTAAACTGATTTAAAGCAAGGGATAAAGATAGCGAATGCCAATCCTGAATGACTTCTTTGGTCAAATAAAGAACATTTTAGTATTTTGCCTCTACATATATTTTTGCGTGAAGTTATCGCCCTTATCATATTAAATAACATCAAATTTTTTTTTCATAAATAGTCAATTTTGATAAATGTACTTAAAATAAAAAGATCAAGAATAGACATTTTTTAAATTTCTTTTCAGATAACGATAAAAATGTTTTCTTCATTATGGAAAAAGAATTATTTCTCTTATTTTAATTGTAAATAATTCTGAAACATCGATTCATAACGTATATGAATAGTTTATTTCATAGGACAATAGTTTATTTCATAGTACCAAGAAGTACTTGCGTTAAACAAACAATAAAAAAGAAAGAGAGAGTGAGAATGTGGGGAATGTGAGAGAAAGACAGAATGGTAGGGGAGGAGGAGTGAGAGGGAGAGATAGAGTGAGGGAGATAAAGAAGGGCGAGAGTGGGGGATTACCATCTCCCGTTCTATCCAAACCCTCTATGATCTCCCTGCACTCTCTATCCTTATCACACTTAGCCTCTTACTATCTCCACCGCTGTCTTTCAAGAGAGAATATGAGAGAGCGAGTAAGAGTGGAGAGAGAGAGAGAGGTTGGAGCGAGTAAGAGTAGAAGGAGTGAGAATGGAGAGAGAGGTACTGAGTGATAGGGGGAGAGAGAGGTACTGAGTGATAGGGGGAGAAAGGGAAGAAATGAGAGTGGGGAGACAGAGTGAGAGGGAAGAAAGGTTGGGAGGGGGAGAGTGGGGAGTGAGAGTGGGGAGAGAGAGGGAGTGCGAGGGGAGAGAGAGAGAGTGGGGAGAGAGAGGGTGTGCGAGTGGGAGAGTGAGGGAGTGCGAGTGGGGAGAGAGAGGGAGTGAGAGTGGGGAGAGGGAGGGTGAGAGAGTGGGAAGAGAGAGGGTGTGAGAGAGTTGGCAGGGAGAGCGGGGAGAGGGAGAGCTGAGTTAGAGCGAGGAAAAAGGGAGAAGAGTGATTGAGAGTGGAGAGAAAGGGAGGAAAGTGGGGAGAAAGGGAGGAGGAGAGAGAGAGAGGGTTGTGAGAGAGATTGAGAGGGAGGAGAAAGAAAGAGAGTGAGAGTGGAGAAAGATAGAGAGTGAGACGTGGGAGAAAGAGACAGCGAGAGTGGGTCGAGAGAGGGGGTTATCGTGGGGAGTGAGAGGTGGTAATTGAGACAGAATGGAGGGAGAGGGAGTGAAAGTAGGGAGAAAGGAAGGAGAGAGAGAGAGAGTGGGGAGAGGGAGGGAGTTATAGTGGAGAGAGAGAGAGAGATAGAGAGAGAGAAGAGAGAGAGAGGAATTGAGACTACTAGTGGGGAGAGAGAAAGCGGGGATATTAAATTCGATATGTGTTACTTTGTCTGTCTGTCTGTTCTGTAATAATTAAATCGAAACAATGTTCAAAATAAATTGAGATCTTAACATATCTTGAAGAAATATGAGTAGTAATTTCGAAAATACTAATTTAGTACTAATTTTCACAAACTTCTCTTAAGTTATACAGACATACAGAGAGACCGACAGACAGACCGATATTGATATTCCATACTTTGAATGGAAGCAGGTGACGACAAACAAAATCAATACCGGGAGTCCAGAAAATGTTTTTCCTGTCGAAATCCTTTAATTCTGTCAATTATCTTATTAGTTACCTACCGGTGAAACTTTTGGGGACTGTAGGTTTCCTTCCAGTCTGTCTGTCCGTACGTCCGTCTGTCCCTCTGTCTATTTGTAGGTCCGGAATGTCCATATTTTTGTTGCGCTTTTTCATACACGGGGTCTAATAAAATGAACCGTAATGAGAAAAGGGGATCCCAGTAGGGGACATATATTGCTTATGCAATACTCTCAGAATGCTTGTTCATTTTATTTAGCAAATACATGTATAGCTAGTATTGGCTAATATCATTTTTATGCTTCAGAACCATAACTTCTGCAACAAAACTGTTATACGTAAGGCCAACTACTAGAGAAAAGACAATTCACTATTTCCAGTTTTTCCTTTTTTCACTGTAATTCTGTTGGACATTCGTTTTTATGCTATCAATTAAAGTTAAGATACCCTAGGATGGAGGATTCTATGATAAAAAAGATATAAAAAATTGAAAAAAAAAATAAATAGATGAATACAAATGATAATACAATATTAAAAACAATAGAAACTTCTCTACATTGACAAATATTTCAAAGTGTACTCTTGGAATTTTAGATGACGCATAGCATGTTAAAATTATGACGTCGCGTCTGAATTTTTCGTAAAATCTCGACGTTCTGCTATGAAAGATACAGTATTTGGCGTTATTTTTTAAATGCATACATTTGAGTTATATATAAGAATTACATGCCATTTAATTTAAAAAATCCTAGCCTTTTTAAAATGTTTTGAACGGAGAAGATCTGAAACGCGGCATTTTTTTGGCCAAAACTGTACTTTTTTCTTTTAAACCTTAAAGTTTGTGAAAGAGATTGAATCATACATATGTCTTAAAAAATTTGAATTTACCGGGTGGCAGTAAATTCAAAATCAACATGACACATATTATATTGTTCCGATTGCTCCAATACCACGAATATAAGGAAAATTCTGCTCAAAGAGAAGTTTTTCGCCTTTGTTGTTGTTATTTATTATATTCATCATTAAAAATCACTGCTGCGCAAAAATGTAATTAATAAGTAAGTTGAATGTGGTCTGCTTATGAGAGTATACAGTGTTTTATGAATCAATATTCAAATGGCAATGAACGTAGAGTTCCTGAGAATACAGGTATCGTTATATAATGTCTGATGATTTTCATAAAAGTAGACTTTGTAATTAATCAAAATCATTAATTCAACCTTAGAGTTTGGTCCACTATAAAAAAATACTTTAACAATGACAATAACTTTTTAACCATTAGTACTAGGGTTTTCATATTTTACAGGTGTATTCCTTGTGACAAGACCTTTCTTTTGAAACCAAATAATTTTAAAGCAGTTTAAATAAATTATTCTGTAAATATTTCCAGGAACAAACCAGGTGTTCGAGTATGACGACACCCCTATCACGTTTTCCTTCGTAACACAGGCTAGTCGTACGTACAGCGGACGAGGGTTTACGGCAGTCGTGACGGCATTTACGGAGAAATCTGGCGCCAACTGCTCCGGGACCGACTTCCTCTGTGACAACAACAGGTACATCTTATATTAAACACGAATAATTAATTTCAGTAACACAAGCTGGCGTCAATCGCACAAGGAACACATTTTTTGTTGAAAGATTAAAAAAAAATTCTTATAAATCCATCATATATGTTCTTTTCCACCTTTTCATTTAGGAATTTCAAATAATTATTGTCCCTGAAATTCTAAAACAAGTTTTAATTGTGATCTTAATTTGTTTTAGTTATATAAAAAGTGATGTTGCTTATGAATTGTCGTGGCATATTCACTTGTTTTGATGATAAATACTAATAATGTACTCCAACAGTTTGTTGAAAGAATTTTTCTGCAAAGACTACATAAATATTGTCAATGATGGACTCAAATTTTTTTATAACAACTTCAGAGTGCATTTTTTTTGTTAATGACCAACCACCAGGTGTGGAAATAATCCATATTTGCGAGTTACATGTAGCCAGGAAGCTATGTTTTGAATGTTTGCCTGTTTCACTATAGTCTTCACATTGGAATCAAAATAGGTGTATAAGTACTTCGCTCGAGTGTGATGGAGAACAAAACTGTGTAGACAACACAGACGAAGCTTCCTGTTCAAGTACAACCGGTGCAGCAACAACAACAACTCCGTCTGCCTCGACCTCAGCTGGCGCAACGACCTCCTCTGCTGCAAACGTCACATCTTCCAACCAGTCAACAACGCAGTCACCTTTAAGCTCCTCCCCCAGTGCAACTACCCAATTATTGTTAACTACGACCACACAGACATCCGAAGAAAAGGTTATACATGTACAATTATTCATACCTTTAGTTGTTTATTTATCATGTATTCTTAGCAAAAAGACATTTAAATACAACTGATTCAAAGTTATTATGGAGATAATGAATAGTATTCAAGCTTAAAAGTAGATTCAACAATGCATGTGCAAATCAGAAGCAGTGAAAGCATACGAATACTAATTTTCTTGAATTCATTTAACGTCACTGTTTTTATTTTACAGTCCACCTTTCCTGGTCTCGGAGAGAAGGCTGTCCTCGTGATCATCATTCTGTCGTCTGCTGTGATCGTTACCATTATTATAACTGCAATTGTCTATAAGGTTTGGTGCACGCAGAACGTAGTTCATCCTGTGCTTGAGATAGAAGAGGCTCCAACAACATCTTTTCAACCAGCTGCTAAACCAGGTCCCAAACCGCCTCCGAAGTCGGCCCCTAAACCAGCCCCTGAACCTGCTCCTAAAACAGCCCCCGAACCGGGTCCTAAATCAGTACCACGGGGCAAAGCCCCGACCAGCGAGCAACCTAAAGCAAAAACAAACCCTTCAAAGAAAACGCCACCCAAAAGGAGTTTGAAGAAAGATGCTTGGTAGAGAAAATACTTTTGTCCATTAAATATTTTCCTCAATTTTTTCTTGTTTGAAGTTGTAATATGGATTTCTTAAATTGATGAACTAGAATCAATGTGTAATAATTCATCTGTTAACATAAGTATTCTAACGTAAAGTGAATGTTAAAGGTGAAGACAACGAACTTAATTCGATGTCAATCTATTATCATATATAGAGATAAAAAACAGTATTCAAGATCAAAAGTCCATAAAATAATAAAAATAGGAACAGAGCAAACACGGACCTCCAAAACCTGAGAGGTGGGATCAGGTGTCATGGAGGAAGAGTTCTGGCGACATTCACAACCGACGTGTGCTCCTTGTCATGATCAGGAAATTACGGAAAAATACATCGTCAATTCCATGTGTAAATAATGGATTAACAATAAAACTTTGAAATACGTCAGTCAGCATTTGACTCAATGATAAATTGTATTTGCTGACAATGTCATTGTATCGACCATGGAACTTACGAAATGATGACTTTAAAAGAGACTGTTGATTCATTAACTTGACAATACCTCGTTTTAGAAATTATTCATGCGTAGAGCAATGCTCAAGATTGCGTATCGAATCAACTGAGAGATATAAACTATTTATGCAGGCGATGGAGGACATAGAAATCAATCAGAAACTCAAGCATCTTTTTCATGTCAATTTCAGAGTACTTGTGTGTTAAATCAGAATCTCAATCATTTAAATACAAATATGTAAAGAGGACACGAAACACGGACCAATGGAAATTCAAGGTGGGATCAGGCCTGGGGGCCATAAAACTTAAGACGAGCTCACTTTTGATCTCATTCTCATTTTTACCAAAGGACTATATAGTGAAAAAGTTTGACTGAGATCAAAAGTTAGCTCATCTAAAGAACTATATGCGGTATATTGCATTTGTTTGCCCCCACAAAAGTCAAATTTTGAAAACTTCCTGAAATGTGCTGAATTCAATAAATTGTACGAGAAATATAAATTAACAGAAAATATTATAGTTCCAAAGCAGTGTATTCACAATTTTTGTTTTTATGACGTCACAAACTAGTCTGATTTTATATTCTTTTTCAGAAAAAGGACAAAATGGACAATATTTCAACAATTTTAGCTTTTAAAGTTATAGAGCGCATGTGTGTTCAGGAATAATATTGACATATTTCATTGATATTATCATTCTACACATTATATCAAAATATTTATCCTGAACACACATGCGCTCGGTGACTTTTATTTAAAATATCGACGAAATATATACATTTTTCTGTAAAATTCATAAAAAACTGAAATTTACGTCATATTTGTGACGTCATTACGTACATATGACGTCATTACTTATGAAATTATTCAGTGCTTTGAAGTCAGCATATACTCCCCTGTTTAAGGACTTAATTAAATATTACTCCATCAAAGTTTGATTTGGGGGGCAAATATTGGTTAATACCGCATAAAGTTCTTTTATGGCCCCCAGGCCAGGTGCCTAGGAGGAGTTTAATCATCCCGCCGTGAACCCCATTTATTGATAAAGATGACGCAATAAAGAGCAAGCTTTTGAGTAGCGAATAAGTTGGGAGACATAAAATTAATGCTATTGGCAGATGACAGAGGAATATAACATAGCAGGAAACTTTTTACATATATCTGCATAAATGAAATAAGCATTAGCATTAGCATCCAGCTAGCATCAGGATCATCATTCAAAAACATTAAATCAGCTAGCAAAGGAAGCAGTAAAATTAGCACCAATTATGTAACAAAATCAGTTCCCTGCACTGTACAACATGAATATAAAAAGAAAACTGAAGTCTTATCGTTTGAAATACAATTTAGTTGTTAATTGCCCTTTATCGTCTATAGTCGGTAAACATCCAAATATGAACAAATGTGATGGATTTTGTGGTGTCTTTCACCTCAAGTTCAGTGGCATATACACAGTATTGAGTCGACATATTCATGAAAATAACTTGACAAAATATTGTCGTGTATCTGAATGTCGTATTGCAGCCACTGCAAGTTCCTTCTTCTCAAGTAGAAGTTTCTGAATGAATTCTGCTTCATAAAAATATAAAAAGAGGAAGCCAATGAATGAGCAAAACTAGTGTCCATTAGAATTCCAAATATATGTCTGAAAACATTGTCTCCGAAATCTACGTTTCTATATATATATATTATCTTTGATAAGCTATGAAAAGTAATAAAACAAAGATTTATGTATAATTAAAATTATTTTAAAGTTGATTTTGTAGCACGAAATAATCATATTTATTTTAATATAATGAGTATTTCAATATGATAGACGATATTTGGAAACAGTTTTAACTAAATTGTGTAAAATGTAGAATTCTTGATAAATGATGAAAAACCATATCTATATTGGATTCCAAAACTTCATAAAAATCCTTACTAACAAAGATACATAGCGTGTTCCAGTAAATATTCTACCAAACCTCTTTACTCCTCACTAAGATATTAACAGTAGTGAATAGAAACTTAAGGATTACTATGCAACAATATATATATATATTTGAGAAGTGATATAAATCAGATGTGGATGCTTAAAAATTCCGAGGAACTGTTAGTAAATTTGAATTCACTAGATTTAAAATCAAAATTCAAAATCAACAGCTTAAAAATTTATGACTTTTCAACTTTATACAGAATTGTTCCCCACGATGAATTAGAGTCTAGGTTTCTTGATATCATTGACAGTTGCTTTTTCAACAACAACAACAACAACAACAAAAATAATAAATAAATGGTACTCGTAAATTTACTTACCTTGTCATTGGTCATTTGCAAAATTATTTTGTTAAAAACATTCTGGTTGTTCACGCTAGTACCTTGAAGATGAGATTAAAATGATGTTTGAGTTTCTTAGTGACAATATTAATGTAGTGTTTGGAGACCAGGTTTTCCAAAAGTCTTTTGGAATTCCAGCGGGTACCAATTTTACCCGATAATAGCAGACCTATTTTTGTATTCATATGAAGCAGAATTTATTCAAAATCGTTTACGTGATAAGACGAAAACACTGGCCTTCAACTCGACATTTAGACATATCGACGATGTATTGTCAATTAACAATGGTTATTTTCATTCTCATGTCGACACGATATATCCCCGTGAGCATGAGAGAAAGGATACCACAGAGTCAGACACATCTGTTTCATATCTGGATATTTTACTTAAAAAAGACGTGAATAGTAATCTAACAACCGAGCTGTATGATAAACGTGATGATTTAAACTTTTCAATCGTCAACTTCCTTTACATATAATGGAGTCTCAACTAAATTTTGATTTGTCTCAACTATTTTTTTATGCAAATATCACTGTTTAAAGCTTTGTTTATAAATGACTCGTGCCTCACCTTACAAAAACCTATGCTGAAGCACACATTTGAATTGACAAAATTTTGCTTTTCAAAGTTGAGCAAAATAAAGTTAAATTGGTAAAAGTAAAATACTGCAATTCCAGATGCAGATGTTTTTATTAGAATTATTTTTCCATTTTACATCTCCTTACCTGCATTGTTGCAATGCTACTAAATTTGTGCAACTTTATCCGAATGCAGATAAATTTAATTTACATTTCCCAATTCCCCAATGCAGGATTACCAATACTATGCAGTATGAATGCAGGCTCTGTCAGGTATTGTGCATTATAATGTCTATCAATGTCACGTCAGTCAATGCAGGCATTGGCTGACTGCACAGTCAGTCAATGCAGGCATTGGCCGACCTTGCATCAGTCAGTCAATGCAGGCATTGGCCGACTGCACAGTCAGTCAATACAGGCATGGGCCGACTGCACATCAGTCAGTCAATGCAGGCATTGGCCAAGTGCACATCAGTAATTCAATGCAGGCATTGGCTGACCGTACATCAGTTGGTCAATGCAGGCATTGACCTTACATCAGTCAGTCAATGCAGGCATTGGTCAGTCAATGCAGGCATTGGCCGACTGCGCAATCAGTCAATGCAGGCATTGGCCGACTACACATCAGTCAATCAATGCAGGCATTGGCCGACTGCACAGTGAGTCAATGCAGGCATTGGCCGAGTGCACATCAGTCAGTCAATGCAGGCATTGGCCAACCTTACATTAGTCAGTCAATGCAGGCATTGGCTGACTGCACATCAGTCATTCAATGCAGGCATTGGCCGACTGCGCAGTCAGTCAATGCCTGCATTGGCCGACTGCACATCAGTCAGTCAATGCAGGCATTGGCCGACTGCACATTAGTCAGTCAATGCAGGCATAGGCCGACTGCACATTAGTCAGTCAATGCAGGCATTGTCCGATTGCACATCAGTCAGTCAATGCAGGCATTGGCCGACTGCACAGTCAGTCAATGCAGGCATTGGCCGACTGCACATCAGTCAGTCAATGCAGGCATTGGCTGACTCCATAATCAGTCAATACACCACATTCTTCTTCACAGTAGATTTTAAATCCCCAGGCTTGGCTGACTTTGACAAACTGTTCTATAAAAAATGGCTGTTTGATTGTTAATAATTATCATGTCAAGAATATGTATACTCGGTAATGATAAATAATATCATTTTAATTTGAAATTGATAAATCTAAAATAATAGGAGGCCAGATAATTTTAAAATCATAAAGCGTCGTAATGGACATAAGAAAAGTTAACGTGCATGAGGTGAAAGCTGGTCTTTTTTTTTTTTTTTTTTTACAAAAGTGTTATTCATTTTATAAATTCCAAAGAAGCCAGCATAAAAATGATTTTGGCTGTTAATTGACAACAAAGTACTAATTGTTCTAATTAATTGATTAAAATTTTCACTGCGGGGAATTTGGTGAATTTCCAACATGACTGAAACTGATGTAACAAAATAAATTCACTTGATATATGCACATGCATGTATAATGGTATAAATATTTTCCTAAAGTATATGAATAGTAGGAAATAAAGTGGCACATTTAGTCGTGCATATATGTTATTCATTTAATTTCATATATTATAAAGCGTTTTCTTGATCCTCTATCTTTTTCTTTTCCTTTGGTCTATATTGTAGTTTTTAACCCGTGTATACCTGAAAAAGAAATGCATGCAGTATTAAAGTAAACTTCTTTTTAAAATAATCGCGAATTACCGTTTATTTTTACATTTACTTTCCAAATTTTTTTTTCAAATATTTCATTTAATTAACTCTGTTAGTTCACAAATAGTTTAAACTTATTTCTTCAAATGAAAAGACTTTGTAAGAATATGATGGCAATATATTCTGTAAGGCAGATTAACTATGCATTCCCAAGCCTTCACAAGACTAAATAATTTATTTTCCGGATAACCAGAGGCATATTACTTTTAAATTCCTGCCACTGGACATATTATCTTTATTCAATTTTTTTTTAGCACAACTACTTTTTTTTAAAAAAAATTTCCAGACCCCCCCCCCACACCTTCTTTTCAGAATTGAATGAATATTCTATCCCTGTCATTCAAACAAATACAAACAAACCAAAAAAAAAGAAAAAAGAAACATAATCTTACCAGAGTTTTCTTTTTTTTTTTTCGATTTTTTCACTATTCACTTTCATCTGTATATGACTGGTTTGTAATGCACTAATGGACGAGTTTACATGTACATCATTCCTTACAAGGAAACGGTTTTAAAACTGAAATAAATAATTATTATCCTCAAATTTTTTTAATATTGTGAAGGAAAAATAGATTGAAATTACTCTGATTGTAGATATTTATTTTAATTCGTCATAAATTAAAATTTCTTGCGATGCACCATCTTTTGAACGCCTCTGTATTTAAAAGTGAAAGTAGCTATTAAGACCGAGTATTAATCATGAATAAAAAAAATTCGGCCGTCTAAATGTAAGTTTTATGTTATTTGTAAGTAAACACTTTTATCTATAACTGGTTTATGAACAGACGTTAACAAACTACTTACCACAAAGAACGATATACAGTCTGTAGGCCTGACGTTACACTCAATCATCGGCCCCTCTGCTGTAGGATGGTCAGCTATTACCAGTATTTCGATGCCTGGATTGGTAAAACGTAACATGTGCACGTGTATAATCATTCAGCATAAACACACAACATTTGGTAACTGGAAATACGTCCTTTTTATCGTTGATTTTTAAAAAGATCATCTTAACCCCTTGGCTTATTAACGTTTCGCGGATTTTAGTTTCTGTAATATTGTGACGTCATATAAGTACGTAGTGCATCACCCAACAGTTAGGTCTGTTTGAAGACTGATCATTCACACAGCAAAATAATATGTTGGCGATTAAAAAAGTATGGAGTTTTTATTATGCAGTGGAAAAACACCAGTTGTGATATTCTTGAAGCAAAGCTTCGTCCAGTGTATCTTTATCCGATAGTATGCGTTTTCAAGACGGGAAGTTCCAGCTGCAGATTTAAGACACATTGAAGGTTTGTACAAAGTAGCCTACCATGCTTTTATTTAAATTATGCAACTATATTGTGTTTATTTGGCAAATGTTTCAATTATTATTCAAAATAACTTGCCTTTTTTAATTTCCAACTTGCCCAAATAATGTAATATAATAATGTAAAAAAAAAAAAAAAAAAAAGGAAAATGCTTTTAACTATTTTTAAGATTATTTCTGGGATTCGGGATTTTCCAGTTTTGATGTACAGCTTCTTTCTAAAGTAAATCGTACTTTTTCGACTTCTAGCGTAGAAAAAAAAAGAAATATAGTCGTAGAAATGTTTGCAAATTATGGCGTGTGTTTAGAAATCTTTATGGTTGTACCCCTTAATTATTTGGACTGATAAGTTTTTTTACTCCATGCCCCACTCTCACCAAAGAGTTTGGTTCGGCCGTTGTGATTTTTTTTCCATAAAAATAATGCATGCAGTGGCAAAAGTTACAAAGTTCATGTTTGTTTTGTCTAGGGATTTTTAAATACATGTCTTATTTTTTTCTTAACAGTGTTGAGTGACACTCAGATGGAATCTACAGCAACATTAGACTACAGTCTGTGATGATATCCGATTCTATGAGACCTGAGTCTGTTTGTGAAAATGGTGGCCAACGACCATATCATAAGGTTTTATATTCAATATTGTGCCTCACTACTTGTATTTGATTATTGAGTGATGATTACATGAATACATAAAATTAAAAATCTGCGAAAGAAGCATTTTTATTAATATTTAGAGCGTATAACATTAATTATTATGTTGGAACAAGACGATGTGTAATTATTTGGTGAAACAATGCCGAAAATTATATACAAATTTACACGAATTCAAACAATGTTGTGTAACTCCGATTCTATTTTCAGGCGAAGTACTGAGAACTGCACAGACTAAATGGATTACTTTAGGAATCAAGAAGACAACATTTTGACAATGCATAAAAGATTCTACGCAAATAATTTTTATCAAACTGTCCTTGAAAATACATCGTTTTTATTTAATTTTACTTTTCTGCAAATTCTTCTCCATAATTAAAATAAACGTTAAAATTGATCATTCATCGGCATTACTTGATTTATAGAAGTCTGCTGTAAAAAAACCAGTTTTGACAAATACAATATGTACATGTATAACTATATTTTTTACAAGGAAGATTTTATTTGCATTAGCCGTATGAATTAAAGCTATTCCAATGCCTGCAGTCCCTATACATGTTTATACAGTGGAATGTACAACGCCTGCATTGCATCAGTCTTTTGAGTCTATCATTGACTGCATTAGAACTTATGTGCATGCAGTCGGCCAATGCCTGCATTGACTGAGTGATGAGCAGTCGGCCAATGCCTGCATTGACTGACTGCGCAGTCGGCCAATGCCTGCATTGACTGACTGCGCAGTCGGCCAATGCCTGCATTGACTGACTGATGAGCAGTAGGCCAATGCCTGCATTGACTGACTGCGCAGTCGGCCAATGCCTGCATTGACTGACTGATGTGCAGTCGGCCAATGCCTGCATTGACTGACTGCGCAGTTGGCCAATGCCTGCATTGACTGACTGATGTGCAGGCATTGGCTAGCTCTCTAAAGAGCCAATGCAGACATTGACGGACTCTCTTGAGAGCGTGAGAGAGTCAGCCAATGCCTGCATTGGCCTTGAGAGCCTTGAAATGCCCGAGTGACCATAGATAGAAAGAGAAAGGGAAAAGGATAAAGAAAGAGCGATTCACATTGCCTGCATTGGCCCTTTTTATAGTTGTGCAGCCTGCATTCGCCCTTTTGATAGTTGTGCTACCTGCATTGGCCAACAATAAACACATTGCCGTAAGAAATTGCGATGAAATTCTGGCATTGACTGAAGAATAATAGCCACCACTGCATTGCAAGTTTATTCACTTTCCTAGGTTTAAAATACATTTTCTATTCCTTTAACGCCAAATTGCATTAGTCAATTACATTTAGAACAAATTCGATTGCATATGTGATTAAGATAAAACACAAATCAGAATATGCTAAAATTTGCATGAAATTGAATGGACATCATGTCATTGTTCCCGTTGTTACTTGTATCATATGAATTTGGAAATAAGTGAATAAAACCATACCATTTGTTTCGGACTAATTTTGTAATCATAAACAACTTCTTTTATAAATCTATTAAATTATATTTACTTTGGTAATAGAAGTCAAAATGTCTTTCCAAATTGCCCATATCATCGAACTTAAATTAAAAAAAAAATAAATTAGACAGATAAAAATTAGTTGAGACCCCATTATATGCAGCAATATACCATGATGACCTGCGTACGGGGTTTATATATCCCAGTGATTCGATACGGAAGAGCATACTCTATGTATGAAAACTTTCTAAAACAAGGTCAATTATTGACAAACAAGTTGCTGAAACAGGAATATCAGCAGTCTCGGTTAAAGTCATCATTTCGTAAATTCTACGGTTGATATAATGACCTTGTCAGCAAATAAAATTTATCATTTACTCAAATGCTGACTGACGTTTTTCATACTACATGTAATTATTAGTCCATTATTTATACACTGAATTGACAACGGATTTTTTCCGTTATTTCCCGATAATGACAAAGAACACATGACGGGTGTGACCAGCTGGGGATGCTTACTCCTCAATGGCAACTGGTCCCACCTCTGATGTTTTGGAGGTCCTTGTTTGCTCTTTTTGTATTGTTTGATGGATTTTTGAGCTTGATTACTGTTCGTTTTCAAAATATATTTCATTATGAAAACAAATTATTGACCTTGAATTAGGTACCCCGGTTCCATTGCAACGAAGGTTACAGTTCTTAAACTATTTTTAGATTTTACAACCACTCACACATCTTTTTTAAATTATGATATAAAAATTCAAATCTGTTACATGTACTATGCGTGGCTAACCTGTTTTTAATAATTTCAGAGAATTGGTCTTAACATTAGTCTACACAGGCCTGGCCTGGCCTGGGGGCCATAAAACTTAGATGAGCTCACTTTTGATCTCAGTCTCACTTTTCCGCTTTATATGCTTTTGGTAAAAGTGAGATTGAGATCAAAAGTGAGCTCATCTAAGTTTTATGACCCCCAGGCCTGGTCTGTGTAGACTAATGTTAAGACCAATTCTCATCTAAGTTTATTACCTCCAGGCATGGTCAAGTTTGATTATTCTTGTCTTTCTACCCTTGTTAACCTGTACCTGACAAGGTTTGTGTAGTCACAAGAGACCTCATCAAATGTCGAAGAATTGTATAAAGATTAATGAACATATACTCCATATATATTGCATTATAAAAAGAAATTACTCATTGAGAAGAGAAAAAAAATTCATAGTATAATTAAAAATTTCAAGTCACATAACACATTGATAAGACTGCAATAATTAAATATAAGATATTTGATGACGTCACTACACGTGATCCTGTGTTACATAGGTCACTATCTCGACAGCAGTTCTTCGTTACACAACCACGAGATCCGTGAAGTTCAGACGAACAGTTCTCAAAGTCATTTTTAGGAAGACAGTTCCAGGCACAACCTCTGACTGTGGAATCATATATTCTGTTATCCATCGTACTGTACATAGAGTAGTATACTTTCTGAAATTTACCAATATTACAACTATATTAATGATAAAATTCTTTCGAGAGCAATTTGCAATACTGCTCGATTGTGTTTACTTTCTATATGCATGATTTTTAATTCAAGGGTTTTCATTTCAATCATTAATTGGCTAATTACTGCGGTATATCCACAGTAAAAGCACAAGAATTATAAAAGGTGGTCATAAGCAACGTATAACGCTTTTAATTTCAAATGATTTAGAAACATGCGATAAGTCCTTCAAGATATTCATTTTAAAGGTATATCTATGCACTCCGGAAGTGATTATAGCTCGAATCTGAACATCCTGTCTGAGTAAACATGCTTTTAACATTATTATAGAACTGACTTTGCAATAATGTGACGTGTGCTGAAGTCATTATAAATTATTATACATGTAGGATTAACTTTACAAATAATGTGACATGTGCAAATGAGAACTTTTTTTCATTGTTGTTATACCTCTTGTCTTGCAAATAATGTAACGCGCATGCAAGTGAGCACGTCTATTTACTAAAGACCTTCCGTTGCAATAGTGTGGCGTGTCATGTGAGTAAGTTTTTTTTACATTGTTATACACCTTCCAGTGCAATAATTGACGTGACATGTGCTCAGATCAACGCGTTTCTTGAAGCTGAACATGACTCATAAGTAGGCACACGCCATACTCGATAATACTATCTACGATATCAGCACCAGGTTACACTCTTCAAATTCATTACATCTGACCGCTCTATTGTCACAGATATCGGCGTGGAATGGCGATCCATGTTCTTGCGAGTTATCTTACATTACCACTGTTTACATTTTTTTATGTATGTGTATTTTGTGATTGTTTGTATACTGCACTGGCCTGCGCAAGTGTTTCTCTGGCTTACTCTCATGCCGTAGAAGAACTTTTTTGTCGCTGCTGAGTGCTGTATATAGCATACACCACACCACTGACAGTTGATTACACTAAACAAGTTTTGACTAAATTAGCTTTACATAGGGGTTGTCAAATATAGCGAGAGACCAACTAAATATGGCAAACATGTTCCTCTTACGAATCGTGTTCAGCTTTAACAATATTATAGACAATATGACGTGTTCAAGTGAGCACGTTTTATTTACATTGTTATAAATCTTCACTAGCAATATTGTAACGTTTGCAAGTGAGCAATACTTATTTATTTGAGTTTTAGGTTTACCTGACAATATTGCCCGGGAGAGCACTGCTTCTTTACAGCCTTATAATTTTCACTTGGATCTAAATCACAGTCCTTAGAAATACAATGCCAGCACTTTAAGCCCAACGAGATCCCTGTAAGCATGAATAATATTAATAAGCATGAATAATATGAAATTAATAAATATGTAAATAATAATAATAATATTAAAACAATTCATAAGTCTTAAAACGATTATGTTTTTATAAAAGAATTCCAAAAATCGTTTCGAACTACCAAACAATCATAAACCAAGAATACATATTTCAAACGGCAGTCTGACCAAGACGTTCAAATTTATTTATTATTTTTTTTAGTAATCCCTTTCTCTTCCTAAATTTAACATCAATTAAGCAGATACAGGGTATGTAATTGAAGAGTATCAATAAGATTTTTTTTTCGCGCCTTTTCTCCATAGAAAAAAAGAAACATTATCAATTTGCAAACTTCGGCCACAGAGCAGAGAGTTTAAAATGAATAAATCACGGCCCGTTTGTCAGAAAGAATCGAATAATTAATAGGTTTTCGTGATTTACTTTGATGGTTTGTATTAAATAGATTGGATAAACGGAAAAAGCATCTAGACCACAGGAAGAAGAACTAAAAGACATTCGATGGAAACGTCAGACGAAACCGATAAGAAAAAAGCTAAAACTAGTATACTGTATTATAGTAGAGATTTGTTTATTTTTGTGTTAAACAATCTTCCTGAAAGTTTTTTACTCATAGGCGCCACCACGTTTTGGTGGAGGATTGCAAACTGGCACTCAATGACTTTGTGCACTGAGGAATCTTGCTCGTGTCAGCATCTACTGCGGCACTATTCTTAGTTTATATTTTCATCCGAAGGACCGATCTCAATATCTCCAGCGGGATTCGAACCTGCGATATACTTAGTAAGTATCAACTCATTACTCTGCGTCTTTAAAGCAAATATTCTAACCACTAAGCTTCGAAGGCGAATGGGAAAGAATTGATTCAAAAGTAAGGAACTATCTGCCTTGGAGAGTTAATTTTTAGCATACCTGCTTTTTGATATAGAGTTGTGGGGGGCCATCATTCTATATTTAGCAAGATTATTAGTGAAATGGATGATAATAATGAACAAGGAATAAAACAAAATACAAACATTACAGCCCGTGTGGCGTAGTGGTTAGAGTATCTGCTTTAGAGTCGCGAGGTAAGGAGTTGATCCTTACGTCGCGGGTTTGAGTCCCACTTTGGGATGTGAAGACCGATTTTAGCCTCGAATGAGACCTTGTAAACAGAGGTCCAGTGTTGCAATAGGAGTTGATACGAAAAAGATCCCTCACTGCTCAATGCCCCTAAATGCCGAAGTTAAGGTCAAAATTTGCAGCAGCTCTCCACCGGTAAATGGTAGCGTCTCATAATGAGTGAACAATTCTCGAGAGGGACGTTTAACAACAAACAAACATTACAAATCTGTAAACAGGGTATAAAAAACAGAATGTTCAAAAAGTGGGATCAGATGAGTGCCAAGGAGGCCTAGGAATTACCAGTCGCGCATTCACATCCGCCGTGGGCCTTACATATAGCATAATCAGACCGAAGGAACATTTCGTAGTCGAATTCAGTATAAACAGAAATAGTTCACAAGTTAAATTTAGTACAAAAACTTAAAAGAAATATTTCACAAGTATTACGGAATATGTCAATACGAAAACAGTCCCATCTGCTGACAAAGTCATTATATCAAACATACAGTAGATGTTGAGTACACGATGTTGTTGAAATCCCTGTTTCATCAACTTTTGTATTCATATGAAGCAGAATTTGTTTAAAATCTTATGCGTGAAAAGAAGTAAACACTTGCTGTGGCCTTCAACTCAACATTTAGATATATCGAAGACGTATTATCAATTAACAATGGTAAATAATTTCCATTCCTATGTTGAAACGATATATCCTGGTGAGCTTGAGATAAAAGATACCACAGAGTCTGACACATCTGTTTCATACTTGTATATTTTACTTGAAAAAGACGTGAATGGTAATCTAACAACCAAGCTCTGTGATAAACGTGATGACTTATACGTTTCTATCGTCAACTTCCCTTACTTATGCAGTAATATACCTTCATCATTCGCATACGGCGTTTATAAATCTCAGTTGATTCGATACGCAAGAGCATGCTCTATGTACATGAATGAATTGTATCTAAAACGAGGTAAATTTTTGACAAACAAGTTGATGAAGAATGAATATCAGCAGTCTCGTTTAAAGTCATCATTTAGTTAGTTCTTTGGTCGATACAATGACCTTGTCAGCAAATACAATTTACTAGTATCAATGAGTCAAATGCTGACTGACGTTTTCATACTGATTATTAGTCCATTATTTATACTCTGAATTGACGACGGATTTTTCCGTTATTTACCGATCATGACAAGGAGCACTCGGCGGGTGTTACAGGTCAGCAGGGGATGCTCACTCCTCCATGGCACCTGATCACACCTCTGATGTTTTAGAGGTATGTGTTTGATCTGCTCTTATTTTGTATTGTTTTAAGGACTTTGATATTGAATACTGTTCGTTATCTCAATATCCTTCACTTGTATGTCAGTAACCTGTCTTTAAAAATTGATCGTATTGAGGGCATACTCTTCAGTATTGAAAAGCAGCGAAATATTACAGCATAAGCAAGGTAAGCCGACGAAGCGAAATATGACGTCATTTCCTTTGTCATGCAGCTCATTTTTTAATTGGACGCCATCATCTATAGTCAGTAAATAATGTTCTTAGAAGAAAGAATCCGGTCTATTATATAAAGGAAAACATAATTACTCTCTTAGGGCCATTAATAAGAAAGATACGCTGATAATTAATTTCCTTTTACCACCGTAATAACGAAAGAGGTTTCATTTAACAAGATTTATCATGTTGATGGGTCCAGCGTCTTTTCATGTTTTTTTTAAAAGGAGATGATCCTATCCTTTGTTTGATTCCATTTCAACTAGTAAAATGTCTTCCCACAAATTTTATTTAAAAATAAACTTTGTGACTACAAGAAAGTTTATCTTTTAAAATCCTATTTTCATGCATACGTATCGCAAATGATTAATTGCAAAAAAGCTAATTTAAGACTTTCAAATTACTATAAAATGTCTCGTTTCTATGCTGTTGGCAATCTGTCTTTGTTTATTATGAGCAACAATTGCAGAAATGAAATAAATTTAATTTTGTCCTAAATTGAAAATAAATTTGATTAATTTTTCGTATTTCAGCTAAATATCCATGCCCAAACTTGTTACTTATTAGCAAGAAAATGCACGACATTTGTCGATTATTCCTACAAGTATTCATACGACAAGAGTTAAGTAATATGTATTTTTCAAATTGATTTGTCTGCGTTTGATTATGCATGGTCTTTTTTAATTAAGAACGATTTTAATTTTCTGTCAATATTAAGATCAATTTACGATATAAACAAGAGTAAATGAACTATAAAATTAATATTTTACGTACCTAAACACGACAGAAAGAAAACACCAGAAGGGATAATTCCCTTATTAATGTCCCTCATTTTACAATCCAAACATATTTATAATTTTTTTTTCCAGATTAATATAAGGACATTTCGGTCGTTGTAGTTATTCTCTTTGAAATAAAACTCCAACGTGCTATATGTCTTTTAGTCCTTTGTTATTTCTAAATATAAGATTTTCGTCATATAGGTGAAAAAAAAAAAGATTTTTAAAGTCGTGGTATATCACAGCGGTTAATCTTTAGAACAGATAATCCGTATCTGGTACGAACTAATTAAGAACACTAATTAAAAAGCAATTACTCATTACTATTTCAGAATTCCCAGAGGTTAAAATATCAAATGGTTTAATCAATCATTCAAGGTTTTGTTTAATCTCAGGTTGCAAGGACGAAAGTTTTCATCCTTGAATCTACCATATACCTCTGTAATCAATACTTAGATACATTACTCCTTGATTTACTAAAGTAAACATTGCAGAGGTAGGTCTTCTTGTTTGCACTCTGTTTTGTGAGTGCACATGTTCCTACTCTGAACTAAGGCATGCCTTTTCCGCTTTCATACACAGTCCAAAAAGTTCATCATTAGATGTTTTGAAGTTTCTTGAAATATTCTGTTTCTTTTCTTTGTATGAATATCATTCCTCATATTTTTAAAAATCACATTCAAATATATCACTGTCTATTTGATCAGCACTGCGATTCACTTTTAATACAAATGTTTTTGATCAAATAGAAGATGAGTGTTTAAACGATGTAAAATCAAACGGACCTATTTATGACAAAATCTAGAAAACACTTAGATATTATCAATTAACAATACCCGGTAGCTACTTCCATTCACAACTCAACACGATACATCCCAGTGATACTTGAATATTTTATTAGAAAAAGACAGTATTAACAACAACAAAACTTTATGAAAAATGCGATGACGTACTTTTCAATCAACTTCCCTTACTTATGTAAAGATTTACCCCTATCACTTGCATACTGGGTTACTGTCTCTCGTATGATTCGAAATATAAGAGTATGACTACGTCTGAAACTAGGCAAGCTAATGACAAACGAATTAATGAAACATTGATATAAAAGTTTCTTTTAAATTCGTCATTTCGCAAGTTTTATGGTCGATACAATGAACTTGTTAGCAAATATACAACCTTTTATTAAGTCAAATGCAGATGGACTTTTTCACACTAATTGTTAGATCCAACGAATTGTCTTAGGATTTTCCCGTTTTCTCCGATCTTGACAAGAAGCACAAGCGGTTGTTACCGATAGACAGGGAATGCTTTATCCTCCATGGCACCTGATCCCACCTTTGATGTTGTAGAGGTTCATGTTTGTTCTGCTCATGATTTGTAATGTACCTATGAACTTTTGAGCTTGAATACTGTTTCTTATCTTCATATATTTCATGCAAAGAGACTCATTGAGTTAGTACATCATAATTCTTATCTGAATAAGATACAAAGATACTTTATCGACCTCAAAGACTGCTGTTTCTTTATAACATCTCCCTGTGTGGGAATAACGGCAGAGTATAACTTTTTCAATCACACTTCAGATTTTTAAGTATTTCCTTGAAGCACACATGTACACAAAGATGCAACATAAAAATTCCTAGAACATTGGGATTATATTGTTCTCGTCATTTCCTCAGCCATTCTGTAGCCTCAGAACATACCATTTTACTGCAGTTTTGTTGCAAAGTGACCATAAAATGAACAGAGGTTTATTGTATATGTCTGTAGAATATCAGCTCCCGACGTCTCTAAGCACTTTAGACATGAGAGAAAATCAGAGATCTCAGAATAAGATTTCAACAATGGGGAAGAGATTGTAATTTTCTTTTTCAATATTTAAATTTTTTCGTCAATGAGATATATATTATAGTTTAATAAAAAATATTCATAATCTTTTTACCTTTAATACAAAGATCCAGTATTTTTAGGGTTCATTGGGGGTATTGGGGTTAATCAGAAACGTAAATGAATAGATATAATCCGCATGTTCTTCAACCATTTTGCATGCTATGGGTTGTAGCTATCAAGTAAGGGTAAATTATAGCATGAAATACGAAGATAAAAACAGTAATCAAGATCAAAAGTTCATTGGAACAAAACAAATTAAAAGCAGAGCAAACACGGACCTATTAAAACATCAGAAGTGGGATCAGGTGCCATGGAGGAGTGAGCATCCCTTGTCGACCGTGACCATACTCGCTGTGTGCTCCTCGACATGGTTAGGCAAACTGATATAAAGAATTTAATGTTCTTTTTTCCAATACGCTTGTACTCAAAATACCACTCAAAATAATTAATTTACAAATATCACAAACAAAATAATTGTTCTCAAAGAAATTAATTGTGTGCGGTGTGGAGATACCGATTTTTGTTTCGTTTTGTTTTTTTCTGAAATACATGGATAGCCATTATATAAAAGAGGCTGATAGTTTTAGATTAATGTATTCCTAACGTCATTATGATAAAAAAAAACCTAATTTAAATGAATTATTGCATGTATTTACAGTTATGTCTTGATTAAGCTTTTAATTAAAAAGATTTTAATGATCATGGAAAGTCCAGAGTGCTGATAAACTATAACGAGCACAGATGCACTTTTATATATTGAATATATTGTATGAAACCATGCATGAGGATGGCAAAGTTTGTAAGCTATCTTGTGCATTCAGTAACGAGAGGTTGAGAAAAATTAACTAGGTCAGATATTAGGAAGGTGACAAGATGTCGGATATGATTAATAGTGTACAACAAAATTATGCATATCCCTCATTCATCAATACCCCAAGTGCACTTAAGTGTAAACTTTTAATATTTTCATTCCAATCAAATTGAATAATAAAAGTGTTCGATTCATAAATTTATTTTTATGAATTCTTATAAACGCCATAAAATTCTGCAAACGAAATATAATTCTACATCCATTCATAAAGTTACAGTAGCTAACAGATCCCCTATTCCCTCAGAACTGTCAGAAAGAAAAATTGAAATTTAACCAAGTTTAAAGTAAACTTTTTAAAAAATATATATTTACACAGAGGGTAAACGTGATTTCTGATACTTCTTTGGTGTTTTTCACACCTCTTGCCGAACTTTTCGATATAATTGGTGTTGGAGGTTATTTAGAAGCACTCGAAATATCTTCTTACAGAATTAAAATAAATAGGGAACAAAGAACTAAGAAGCTTTGAATTCTGTATTCTGTATTTATCGGATTGAGTACGGATTGAAAACGTGAATATAAACCCACAATGAACAAACTAGTCCTGAAAATGAAAGGTTCGTGTATTGATAGGCAATTTATTTCCAAATATCAATTATGACTTGGTTTTGAATGCACGTCAGAATAATTTCTTTCGATATTGATAGTTCTTATAGATAAGATAGGACGGCGTGAGAAATGTGGTAGTTATTAATTGTTTGACATTCAGGGTAAAAATCAGTCAAAAGAAAGGCAAACCAAAATCGAAATCCTCAACATTCGTCTGACTTGTAGATTAAAAAAGGATCGATTGTCTGAGAGGTAATAATCAAGTATCATAACAGATTATTATACACGTGGTGTTTTTTTTTTTAAATTGACTTCTCCATTCTTTCGAAACTCTTTTTCATAAACCAAGGAACAAAAGGGCAAAAATCGGAATTCTAAGGAATCAATACGTATAAGATCTCGATTTTGATGCAAACTTCTTATTGAAAAATAAATTGCATACCAGTGCATTGAGTTCAACATAAAGCAAACAATTTGCTATTAGAGTTGACTGATCAAAGAAGTATATATAGGAGAGAAGAGATGCACGTTAACATTACTTGCTTTGGAAGATACTAATAATGTGTCAGAAAAGTGCATGTTTAAGTTACAATGGGTCTAAGGGATATTAACGAAAACAAGAATTAAATTTTATAGTGAGTTGCATTCATAACCATTTAAGAGGTCGAAAAAGCAATGCATGTACATATATAGTACATTAATTGTATGTCAAATTAATCAGATTAACATGCACATTTTGAATTTTAATCTGGTTAGTATTAAGAAATATGTAATGAATTGTTTTGTCAATAGTATACACAGAAAGAATAGGTCGAATATTTTATTTACCAAATAACATACTATATAATGTAAAAGGTCAACGAAACTAACTTATTCATATGATCCCAAAATATTAAGGTGGTTTCAAATAGTTTAATACAAAAAATAAAACTAATTTTAGGTTTCAGGACTACAGAAAAATTAATTCTTAAACAATATTTGTTATAATAATTACCTGATATTTGTAAGAAAATCCAGAGAGTCAGTAAATACACGAACAATCGCACCATTTTATATTTCTAATGCCATTTTCTCTCCTATACGCCTTCCACCTTAATGCATTTCCCCTTCCTCAGAATTTCAGATCTATATTTAAACTTTTTCTGGCACTGCTTAAATAAACAATCACATCCAAATATTTGTTTACTTTGCAGAAAATAATCATTTCCCAATCACCTTATCACCGAGTTTTCATCAGAAATTATTCGTTTAAGACTAATTGTAGGCCGACTGAATCTTATTAGGCGTTAAACTAATCCCACCTTCTCACTTTACGTGATAACGGCTTTAATATAGTGAAAACAAAACCAAGACACAGCCCCTGCTTAGGGAAATGGATTATTAAAGCATTGATCCTTCCAGATCATTTTATGCACTATTAAAGTCTTTTACTGCGTTTTTATGATATATTATCTAAAATACGACGATTCCATCCCATGTACTTACCATAACAATGCTAATTTTTGTCTAATAACTTTAAGAGTGAATGAATTCTTGAGCAAATCTTCATTTGCGTAATAAACACATATATAATAATTCTTCTTAATAATTTATCGCCCCTTAGTGTTCATTGTCTATTATAATTGTATCAATTTGTCATTACACAATTTCTTATGAAATATGAACAATCTATAATTATTATAAATTGCATTTTCCCTTGGTCCTAAAATTGTGATATTTTTTAGCTTTACAAATAAAACAGGAATTATACTTGTAAATCATTAAAATTTAAAAATGGGAAAATATCCATTGTTATGAATCATGATTTAGAGGTATTATCGTCATTTCAACTGCATTATTCATTACTGCCCAATAAGGATCTGAACATTACTTCAATTAATTATCAGGAGACGGATTTACGTAAGTTTTCCAAATTGCCGCCGACTCCTGTTATACCTTCACTTAATATCTGTACGGTAAATTTGAAATTAAATATGGTTAAACAAATTAAAATTATGCTTCTTAGATCCGCGCCCTATGCCTTCTTCAGCAAAGTCTACACGGCGCGGATCTAAGAAATCTGATTTTAATTAGGTAACATTATTCGATTAACACCGTTAAGAAATTAAAAAAAATACAACAATAAAATGAAATACTTTTTCATTAGGGAAGAATTTCACCTAGTTTTTAAGTCTACAAAAATCTCCACATGAACAAAGCCAGTTCTAGTGTTAACAGGTGCCTGTATTTTGGTTTTCTTTAATTATGACATCTTTACGACCGAGAAAAAGGCAGGTTTGAAGAGAGGCTTCGTGTAACAGTTTTAGCTGCTATGAATTTCATATTGTTTAACACGAAAAATGTCATAAAATAAACATAACTAAAGCTACAGTACATATCTTTCTTCAAAGATTGTTTTGTCTTTTCGATGAAGAATGTTAAACAAGTCTCGATGAGTAATACGCATTTTTATTAATAGAATTTTCGAAAACTAAAGAAATGAAGTGGCAAATAAGTAAATTTCCTATCAAATTTATGATGAATAATTTCAGACTGATAAACACGTTTCATTTTGAAATTTTATTTAATTTATTGTAATGAATGTACGTCAAAAAAAGTATTTTTGATATTTCTATGTCAATATTCATATTAAGTAAACATTAAATATTAAGTAACTGGAAAACTTTGTCCAACCTTTTTATTTTACAATACTGACAGCTGGCATCGTAAAACTGACAGAAATCGAACGACCTTGTATTCAAGGTGTTACCTACTTCGAACTGATTTCTTATCACGAATGTTTTAAGTGCAGTATTGATGCGGAATTTTAGAAACATTTAGTAATGACAGTAACCCCGGGGTTATGTTGTGTTTCATTATTCTAAAACTTGTAAATACAGGGACCTTTCATGTATCTGGTAACATGATAACTTTCCTTGCTAACTTTCATTGATACGACATTTTATAGCCATCTCCTTTAGAAGAAGAGCTCCATATAAAGAAATACAAAAATGATCAAATTTAAAAAATAGTCATTACATCAAAAACTTATTTTCTGGTAAACTATCAGAATAAATAAATTTTTTTATGTGAACAAACTCACATCCACAATTATCAAAGGATTACACTTTGTAGTAAGTTGAAATTAGCCCAGTTTATCTGGAGACGTCGAAAATGTGAAAAGTTTACTGACAACGTTTGCCACAGACAGACAGATTGATCATCGACATATCCTTGAATTTTATATTGAAAGTATATTGGAATCTTCAGTGACAACATCTAGGTCCTATGACAAACCGTTAACATAAAGATAAATATCAATTTATCAGCCGACCACCTGTTATTCAACCCCTTTATTCAAAAACTTTCAAAAAAATTTTCTCTGTTGCCTTAAACAACGTTCAGATGAATCGAATCCATGTATATTTTATCATATTTCATATATGGCTCAATATATGCCATAAACATTAAATAAAGACAACACAGAAACTGACACATCAAATTTGGTCGTAAAGTATTTGTAGACGATGAGGGTCAACTAACAAATCACTTATATGATAAAGAAGGTGATTCTGGCCTTTCCATCGTCAAATTAAATTTTCTTACTGATGCAGTAATATATTCCGCTTACACCTGTATGGAACGCCGTCACTGCCTTATAGCAGAACACTACTATTGCATTGTGTCAACCTTCCATTACATTATGTCAACTCTTTATGACATTAACCCACACTGCTATTGCATTGTGTCAACCTTCCATTACATTATGTCAACTCTTTATGACATTAATCCACACTACTATTGCATTGTGTCAACCTTCCATTACATTATGTCAACTCTTTATGACATTAACCCACACTACTATTGCATTGTGTCAACCTTCCATTACATTATGTCAACTCTTTATAACATTAATCCACACTACTATTGCATCGTGTTAACTTTCCTTTACATTATGTCAACTCTTCATGACATTTACACATACTACAATTTTATTTCGTCAACTTGCATTTCGTTATGTTTACTTAGTTTTTATTAACTGATGTGAAAAGCTCATACCATACTGTGCGCACTCTTCTACATTATGTCGATTCACTATTACGTTATGGGAACACGGGTATCCTCGGCCTTTATATGAGCATAACGTATTTTCCGCGTTCCGCAAGCACTAAAAATGGCGGGAGAGAAAACTGTCGTAGAAGAGATTCTCAGCGATTTCGGAATGACATCTTTAAATGAAAACATTAAGCGACAAATGATTGACAATCTTGAAACATGCAAAGCCTTTACACTGCGACTGTGAATTAAAGTCACGACGAAATTCAATGATGTTTACTTGTATCTGATAATTAAATAAATCAAATATTATGAATCGTGCAGCAATCATTTTTTTTTCTTTTTATTTTGAACTGTTTTTTTTTTTATGAAAGTCTTAAACTTTGTAGGACATTGCATTAGTTTCACATTAAGTTTAGCTGAATTAAGTTGAAAAATTTTTTCTATAAAACTATAAAGCCTGAGAGCTTCTCCACTTTCCGTCCTGGTCTCCAGCCATATACCACCCCCCTTCCTTGTTCAAGATTCCCATATCTGCCACTGCATGTGCCCATGCATGCTTACTAAGGCATATTCAGTTGATTTAGATGAGCGACTGGTAGATTTTTGTAATAGAATTCTGACCCTGGAATGATTAAAAAAGAATTACTAACTCCAGTGACGTAGCATCTTTTTTTGAAAGAGGAGGTCAGCCAGAAAAAAAAATCATTTACCCAAAAAACTTGACAAGCCAAGAAAAAAAAAGTCCAAGCCCGAAAATCCTATTTCGGGGAGAGGGGTCCAACTTCAATCAGTCCCATTTTTTCCCAGATATATATTACATTACGCTTAGTGGACTATACTTCAACAAGAAGTGGGGGTGGGGGGCTGTACAGTTTCAATGAACATTACATTTTCTATAGTAAAGTTATGTCTGGGAAAAGAGGGGGGGGCGGTGATATTATGTGCCTGTAATTTATCCTAATCAATCAGGAACCCCCCCCCCCTTCTTACCAGTCATTAACACACGGTCGTCAACATTCATTATATACTAGATATACAGCTTTGAGATAATGTAAATGTATTTTAACATCAGGTAATGAACTTTTGGAATCAACATGATAAAGAGTTAGAACAATATAAAGATATTTTTAAATCACATTAGAAAGAGTTGACATAACGTAATTATATATCCACATCATGGAATTTAGTTTTGACATAATGTAATAAAGTATTGATATAATATAAAGATATGTTCACATTATGTTATACACTTTTTACACCACGTAATAAAGCACTGACATAAAGGTAAGATGTGTTCACCTCACATCATGATGCCCTCGCCGTAAAATAAAGATAAATCCATATCACGTAATAATGCTTTGATATAATAGAAATATACACTCTCAAAAAGGAATGGGCTTTTGACTTCATGTAATGATAAGTTTAATTATAAAACACAATTTATTTGACGTAATGCAATTTTGACCTCACATATTAAAGAAATGAAATGATGTAAAGAAACATTCATTTCAGGTAATAAAGTTTTAACACAATGTAAACACATTATCACTTCACATAATGAATTTTTTACTTCAAGTTATGAAGTGCTGACATAATGAAAGGATGTATTTACTTCATGTAATGCAGCATTGACATCATGTTAAGATATATTTACATCATCTCATAAAAAATGGACATAACGTAAAGATATGTTCACATCACGTAATTATAAACTGACATAATAAATGCATAGTTGTATGCTATAAGGCAGTGATGGCGTTCCATACACCTGCATATGAAGTTTACGTCTCCCAACTTATTTTATATTTTACATTTTCTACTCATTGTTAGGCATTTAATGTTTTAGTACTATATATTTCACTATGGGTGTTTCTTTGATCTTACTATTGGATGTGGCTCACGACAGGTCACAGGGGCCAGTAACATGCTAAATTTGAATTTACGTATTGACTAATGACTATAATTGAGTTGCGTCAAGCGAAAAGGGACCTTCGTGACATAAACGTAATAACGTCACAATAGCGCTTCAAAGACGTGACGTCTAGTCTGCGCGTTTGCCGATGAAAAAAAATTATACGATAAAAGCAAAACAAAAATATATTTGCGTAATACGTATTTTTTTTACGTAAACATAGGTACTGACTGTTCCTTCGCCAAGCACTCGGCACTAGAAATGAAAGTCACGGATAAAAATAGACACGCCTAAAACTGTCTTGAAAAAAATGTCCAATATCGTCAGTTTATAGGTTTACTGGTAATATTTCAAAAAATTATATAAACTAATTTAATTTTTGATTGTTTTTGAATGGTTTAATTTATTCGTGAGCTGTCAAAAATGTTCATCAACAAATCAATGTACGTGCATATGTTCTGAAAACAATCTTTCTCCTTTCCGACTGAGCTTAGTCTCTACAGATAAGCAAATGGTCCCTAGTATATATTTCAATGTTTTGTTGTTTTTTTTTTTTTGGATTTTTTTTTTTGGGGGGGGGGTATATATATATATATATATGTTTATTATATATGTTTATTCACCAATCAAGCGCCCACGGGGGGCATGAACAAATTATTACAATAAGATAACATTGATTACAATTCTATATTAAAGGTGTATAATGTAAGATGACTAGTGATTAGGTTTGACATTGAGAAGTGCATCACCACACTGCATCAAAAGCATAGCTGTATATGGGGATAACAAACAGCATCCAAGCTCAAAAGTCCACAAAACAATACACAATAGGAGCAGAACAAACAGGGCCCTCCAAAACATTAGAGGTGGGATTAGGTGCCATGGAGGAGTAATCATGTTTATATAATTAATTTAATTAGGTAGTTCATTTGTTTAATGATTGTATTATTTAATGATTGTAATAACAATACGTTTTCCTTCTTGTTCGATCTGGTTTTAAATATTTTGTGAATTTTTAAATGAAATATGATTTTTGTGGGGGGGAACATTGACTTTGATTTCCTGACCCACATATTTGAAGTCTGATTTCATTTTCTTTATTCTATAATTAAGATCAACGTGAATTTCTTTTTATTTGAAAATTATGCGAAAACATGTAAAAACGTTCATGCGAATGTGAATTGGGTTCTACGATATTCGCATATTTAAAAAAAAGAAAAAAACCCCACTTTTTGTGAATTTTTGTTTGTACGACATTTATACAACATAATGCTCTTCATATAGCATTCAAACGAAAATCGTGTCATAATCGTATGATTTTTTTTTTGCATAAATTTCATGTGTCTTGTTTATTGTCTCATGCAAAATATTTCACATGAATTTAATGCGAACTTGATATGAAAATTTGTGTGAGCCTCTTTAGCCTGTGTAAGTAGACAAAATATGAAGTCGGGAGAGTAGGTTTGAGAGAAATTGAAATAAATGCTTAAATGAATACCTGCTTAATAATCTCCTGTTTAACCTATCTTTAATATGTTCAATATCTTATTTATTTCAGATTCGTGAACATTTAATTTGAGCATATAGGAACTGAAGTATAGACATTCAGATCAATTTTAGTTGAAGGGAATATAAAATAATCTTTGTCATCTCTGGCATTATGTTTTTGTTAAGTGTGAACTCGTCAACTTGTCATGAAGGTTACTAACGAGAACCGCTCAACAGATGTCGTATTGAATACTTTTGGAAAGAAAGAAGATTTTTATAGGATTAAATACTTATTGAGTTACCCTAAATATAGCCCAATATGTATAGATTCAACTCAGCGGCAATAGGTATATTTTTAATTGAGGGGAGATTTATTTGTATACGTTAATGGTGATTCTATTTGAAAGCATGTCAAAATTAAATCAATGTATGACTTTTGACAGTTTTCAAATATTTAATTGCGATGTGAAAGGCGAGAATCAACTGCAAGATTTGTTGGCATTGAGCACTTTGTAAAAGGGTGGCCTAACTGTAAGAACTTTACAGTACACCTATAAGTATGTTTTAATGAAAGTTTAGTGAAATGTGCATACGGGATTGTCGACGGATTTACCGATCATGACAAGGAGCACACGGCGGGTGTGACAGGTCGGCAGGAGATGCTCACTCCTCTATGGCATATGATCCCACCTTTGATTTTTTTGGAGGTCCTTGTTTGGTCTGCTCAAAATATGCATTATTAATGGACTTTATAGCTTAAAATTCTCCATATATATATAAATATATAACCTACACCATGGAATAAGCCTGCAAGAGCAGCTATTAGAAAACTTCCTAAAACCAACGTTTTATAAGTCAGAAAATTACTTTACCGAATAGCTGGACCTTACTGATCCCTATATCTGATCTCTTTTGGTATTAAAAAACCTCATTATAGATAAGCTTTGGCAAGACCATTAAAAAAGAGCCGAAATATTGACATTTTACTAAGATTTACATGCAGGAACATTTTAACCAAGAAACTTGGATAGAAGCTCATGTCATTCCCAAAATAGTTTCATGTTTCAAAGTGAATGAAATTTCATATGATCATGACAAGGAGCACACAGCGGATGTGACCGGTCGGCAGGGGATGCTCACTCGTCCATGGCACCTGATCCCACCTCTGATGTTTCAGAGGTCCGTGTTTAATCTGCTGCTATTTTGTATTGATTTATGGACTTTTGTTCTTGAAAACTGCTCATTATCTCCATATGTTTCATATATTGTAAATGCCCATAAATGGAATTCCTGCCATACAAAATTTTATGTCGCGGACATAATTACATTTCAATTCGAAACATTAAAAATTTAACACTCAAATGATTTCGAATAAAAAGGAATTAGATATTTTTAAGATATATAGTAGTATATGAAAATACAAAAACCAGCAAATATTCTTGGTTATCTACCAGGATACATGTATGTTAAATTAGGCAATACTTCGTTTCAATTTTCAGTAGAACAATAAATTATTGAAAAAGATTTTCAATTATTTTAAAGCTAGTTATAAATAACCCATTCATTCTTAGATTCAACCTTCCGAAAATTCAAAACTTAGAATTTAAATTAGCATTCTTTAATCTAATTTTTTTAAATGGAAGTGTTTTAAGGACATACATGTACATGTACATATATACACGTTGTGGCTCATGACTAGAACAAGTTATGTTCGTATTAAAATTTTTCTTACCTAAAACTTGCAGTAAAATACCCAGGGACAGAAAACAGTGAATATGGTTATCCACCATCCTAACAAAGAGTAAAAATTTCCTCTTCTTTTTTTCAAAATTAATGCTTTATTCACTATAGATTTGCTCTTTTCAATTCATATGTTTCTCACAATATCACATTAAAACGGTTCAATGTTTCCACAGAATCGCGCTATTTTTCCATCTTCTTGACCGTTGTTCTTTTTAAGCAACAAAATTTAATAATACTGTTATTGTTGGCATATAATACCGGGTATTAAACAACAAATTTATTCGAGGATGAAAATAACTAAACACTATACATGTACAATCTTTGATTATTTCCTTTGTCACATCCTTGAAGTGATTTTCTTTTTTAATATTACATTTCACTGAAATATATATTTTTCGAATAAAACCGAACACATCTAAGTTTTTCTGGTATTGGAAATCCTTTGTAGAACGTGCTAGGGTAGTTAGTGTTGTTGTTCATTTCATACACTAAAAAATCATTCTGTCCATCACTTTAATACAAGTTATTTGTAATAGCTTATCGACTATCGCTGAATTTTACTTAGACCCAGTTATACTCATGAAAGAGGAACCAAAGATTTTTTTTTTAAATGAATAGCTATTTAAACCGTAACGATACTTCAATGAGGACTTTAATGAATGGGTCTTTGAGTCAAACTTTTCTAATTCAATACAGACATCAGATCTTGATAGATATCGTCGATAGCATTGTATAATTATTTCATGACCCATATATCAAATTACTTTAATTTTTACTAATTTTACTTAGATTTATTTAAGATGAACTAGGGATTTTTGATTTTTTTAATGGGCAGATGTTTAGCAAATATGAACTAATTTTGGTGCAATTTTCCCCCGGAAGTTAATTTTCTTTCATTCTGTAAAGAAAACATTTAACTGGGTACACCTTGATTTATATTGAAGTTTAATGTTCCAGTGAGTAATTAAACACTGTTTTTGTACTCATTTGAGTTCGAAAGTCGATTAGGCTTTATACTAATCATTAATGCAAAACAAGTAAGAGCTTTCAATGCGATCTGTAGTTCATCATGTAATGAATGTGGTCACATGTACTGTAGCAGATGCCAGGAATTATGAACTCTTTATGACCAAGAAGAAATATGAAAAACCAAGAGTATTCAAGATCAAAGTCCGTTTAATCACTACAGTTCGGAAGCAGAGCAAACACTGATCTCCAAAACATCAGAGGCGGGACCAGGTGCCATGGAGGAGTAAGCATTCCTTTTTTGACTGGTCCCACCCGCCTTGCGCTCCACGTCTAAACGGAAAAATCCGAACAATTTTTGTGTAAAAATAATGGCTTAACAATTAGTGTGAAAAAAGTAAGTCAGTAGTAGACCTAATGATAGATTGTATTTGCTAATAAGGACTTGTATCTACCATAGAACTTGCCAAATAATTACTGCAAACGAGATTATTAAAAAAAATTTCATCAAGTTGTTGGTTAATAACTTGCCTTCATTTAAAAATAGATCGTACGTTGAGCATACTCTTGCATATTGAAACAATTTGGAGACAAAAACCCCACATACAGGTGATAAGGGAGTATTGTTAATTGTCTTACCCGCTTTTTCTATCTATTTCCATTTTGTTTAACTTGAAAGTGTCAAAATAATCAAACAATTAAAACATAGTTCATGAATACATGTATTTATATTTCGAAGGAAAATAATTCCTTTTATATAAAAAAAAAACTGTGAGACTTAATATCAAGCCCTTTATAAAACATAATTTAAATCAGGGTTAGATTTCTGAAAACACATTAAATAAATTAAGTTAAGGCTGTGTATTTTTTGTATTGCAAATCAAGCCATAAAATTTCACTTTCTTCGGAAAGACGAACATGAGCCGATCATTTTCAGATACAAGAGAGAAACTTTGCCATTGAATATCATACGCGGCTGGGTTTTTTTCCTTCTGAATTTTCTAAACTCTTAATTTAAAATACCAAAGAATTGAATGTGATAAAATTTTTTATTTGCATATTTTTTAATTCATAATAAGACCATGTATGTATCTCCTTAGAAATAATATATGGATACTGTATACAGAGAAATTTTCGCCCCCGTTTTATTTTCGCCCCTTTCGCCCTCTTATTGATTGGGCGAATTTAAAACGGGGCGAATTTAAATTACACAGCATGATTTTTTAACAGAACTATGAAAGGGCGAATTTAAAACGGGGCAAAATTGTTCGCAAGTGCAAAAGGGTTAAAATAAGACGGGGCGAAAATAACCCTGTATACAGTATATTTCGAATGAAGAGAACTGATTACCTATAGATAAGAGAATGCAAGTTCAAAATGTTAATTATCAGTTTTAACTTTGTCAATGAAAATTATCTGGTTAGTAGACTTGGAAAATACCTGAACAGTGGTATCTGCCAGTAATAATACAATTGATCGTATGTGTAGATGTAATTATCTGATAAAAAAAAGTATGTTAAATGACATCATAAAATTGTTCTTATCACGAAGTACCTTATTTGATCATGTTTTTATGTACATTCAAGAAAATAAGTTCCCTTGACACATCTGTACTGTTTTATTATATTTTTTTATTTAGATTTCGATTGATTTTCATGTCGATATTTTCATAATGTCAAGGTGTCACGTATATCGACCAGAAGGCTTGTCAAGTGTAAGGTTAGTGCAGGAATCAATAAAGACATGATGAAGATATAAATTGTACTATCATAAGTTCTAGAGTCTTTTCCTACCTAATACAGGCCGATTAGTACTTAAAAAATTACATAACTTTGTTTCAAAGATATGGAATTTCCAGGGTTTTGTGTTTATATGCCCTGATCAAATATTTGTACTGTTTGTACTTTATAGAAGGATATTTAGAAATATCGAAAGATTTGTACGCACAACGATTTATAACAATTTTCTTAGTAATAGGTTACGTTTATCACACATCTCATAAAATTCTACATCTCTTTTAATCTTTTCTTTTGTAAAAAGTATAATCAAGTATCGCATATGTGTCCCTTTTTGTCACAAAGGTTTATTTTCAAAAATCTCTCTAACTATGAGCTTAAGTTACCATCAAATAAAACTTTTTTCTTCACTGAAGTTATTAGTTTATTGGCGGAAATACAGAGTTTCTCTCCAAAGCGTTGATTTGATCAAAACATCATACACCAGACTGAACAACATGAATGAAAACCTTATTTTATGTTTGTTTAAAAGCAATAATAAATTATTCGTAAAGAAAATATCTGGGAGGTCATTTCCTTACTCCCATTTTAGAACAATGTTTCATCAAATAAAGATTATGTAAAACATTACGTGATTAATAAGCTGGTGTTTCAACACCTGTTCAGATGCAAATATTTGCACCAGATCAAGTCCATTTATATTCCAATAGCTGTATTGAATATTATAAAAATTGTAAAAAGCACGAGCATAAATTAGGGGATAAAATCAAACTAATAGTACATCTTAGGACATACATTGATATCTTTTTGTTTTTCATCATGTCTTGTGGTTGTCCTTGTTCAAATCATCTCTTATCCTATCAAAAATTCGAGAGAGAGAAAGACATTTCTCCACTTTCTACTACTACAAATATAATTCAAATTTACACATTTTTTCAAGAGTGATCTCCCCTTTATCTGATGTATCTTTTCATTATCTGTCGTCATTTATACATGTATAATAAATGACAAATTCATCCATCAAACTTTGTGTTTGCGTTACTTTAATATGGATGTGATATGGTCTAAATAAATTTAGAAGTGTGTGCAAAAAACTAGCTTCAGTGAACTTGTAAAATTAATTAAATTACACTGGAGAACATAAATATAATTCAAAGATTTCTTCGTTGAAATATCATCATCTGTTAGATGTTCTTTAGGGAATGAGGTCGAGCAAGAAAAAAACGTGTTATAAAAATTAAACGAACTCTAAACAGCAAAATCCTTTTGATTCAATTATTACAAATATTGAAAGATCAAATTTTCCTTTGAAAATTTACTGGCATAATATGTGATACAGTCATCTGGATTTTATAATCCTGTAGCATTGCATTGCCCCAAAAACATGGAATAACTAGTTTCTTTTCTTTCTTTATATTTATTTTTTAACAATAAATCAAGTTGGATCTGTCTGATCAGAAAAATTTGGATTGCAGTGTGTATTATTGAAAATCACTTCAATAAATGATGCAAGAACCCAGTGACGCTTATAAGAACAAATCAAAAAAATTAATTTCTTTTTGTAAATTCCTCATCACGTAACCTATGCACCTTTGATCCTAAATCAAGGTGTATACATTCATTAGGGAATACGACTCCTTTGAGATACTAATGCGTTGCTTTATTGTTTGTTTTAAAAATATTTTGTTAAATATGGTTTAAGACGTTAATGGTTACCTAACAACAAAGCTTTATGATAAACGTGATAACTTTAACTTTTCAATCGTTTAACTTCCCTTACTTATACTGCAATATACTTTTGTCACCTTCATTCCGAATTTATATCTCTCAGTTGATTCGATACGCAAGAGCATGCTCTACGTATAAGCAATTTCTAAAACTAGGCAAACTACTGACAAAAAACAAGTGTGACTGGTCGGCAGGGGATGCTCACTCCTCCGTTGAACAGGCCTTCGAACCCACGCCTCTGATGTTTTGGAGGTCCGTGTTTGCTCTACTCCTATTTTGTGATGTCTGTCTTTTGAGTTCGAATACTGTTTGTTATTTTCAAATATTTCATTTCATATATATTAATTAAAAAAGAATAAGGCACAGGAATCCGGTGAAATTGTTTATGCTTATATATCTGGAAAACTAAACAACTGTACTAGGCCCAGTTTGTTACTAATTAGATGGAAATCGAAAAAAATGTCATCATTTTTTAAATCGATTGGTAAGCAATATGAACGGAAATATGCACTGCACTTTTAAATGGCTTTCAGAACTTTGAACCGATAATATCAGTTTTGTTCTTCTAATGTCGGTATTATATCTGCTGGTATGGCCCAACAAATTATCGGAAGCTGAAATCCTTTTTTGTTTAAAATTGATCTTTTCTTGTTTAATAAATTATCTTTGCCCTTCTTACATTGAATTTTCATGGGGGATATAATGCCATGTGAACTAGTCAGATTGTGATAAATTAGATTGGGTTCTCAATAATAAATAACAGCGCTGTGGAGCATACTGTTTTTATAATGCACTGAGTATGTCTAAATATAGAGCCCTCTTTACATTCTGTTTTCAATGCCGATCAAAAGTATTTTATTAACAGAGATTTATTTGCAAACATTTCCTTTAAAAAAATATGAAAGCACCGTCAATCAAACTGATTTCAACGATACTGACAATTTTAATGAAGTGGTTGAAGTCAAAATTATGTAATCTGGTGCCTTACTTTTTGATAAGTATTTCAAAACATGTTATAGATTCAATTGATTTATCGATGATTTTATTAAAACATTATATAGAGAGAAAACAATGAGAAGACTTCAATTATCCCAAGCAAAAAAATAATATATATGCTAAAAATATTCAATGCAAAAACCAAAGGTTAAATTGTATGCTTTGCTACTTACATGTATGTAAGGCAAACTGTTATTAGAATGTTTAAATTCTTATAGTAAATTATAAAACGATGAAGCAGATGTATCACATTTAGAGGTCAAAAGGATATATATCAAGCCAAGGTACGAATTATAAAAGATAATATTATTATCTTATAAAACTTTTCTGTCGAAGACATGCCTTACTTACGGAGCAATATTACACTTATCACATGCCTAAGAACTTATGGCTCCCAATTGATTCCATGTGTAAGAGCATGCTCTATAGAGGGACACTATTCATAAAATAGTTGATGAAACAATGATAAATGGTCTTGTCTAAAGTCATCATTGCGCAAGTTACAAGGTCGAAACAATGACCTTGTCGGCAAATACAATGTATCGTTAAGTCGAATGCTGTCTGAAGTTTTTCATACTGACTGTAAGGCCATTATTCACATTATTGTTGACGGATTTTTCCGTTTATCCGAACATGCCAAGGAGCAAAGGACGGATGTGACCGGGATGCTTTCTCTTTCATACCACCTGATCCCACGTCTGATACATTTTAGGAGGTCCGTGTTTGCTCTGCTCCCGATTCCTGTTTATATGGATATATTTACATTTCCAATGTCTTTGGCCGAGATAAAATTACAAATTGTAAATGTACTTTATTTCCTCATCAATGTATTGGCGCGGTTCCAAAAAAAAAAAACCACGTGCAGGGAGGGACAAACAGCTAGTCAGAAGCAGGGCTTGGAGCACGTGGATTGGCGGAATCAAAGCATGTAAATATAAGAAATAACTGTCAGATTTTTTCAATTTCGTGAAGATGATCAATCGATTGGCTTGCGTGATAATTTTATGCCTTCGGCGTTTATGCAAATTATCAAGAAAGCCAATCAATTGATCACATCATGAAATCGAAAAATAAGACAGTTATTCCTTAACTGATTACTCTTCATCATCTTCTCATATGAATACTAAAACGGGTCTGCTCAAGAGTCATATATTTGTCAAAATATTTTTAATTAAATCCAAATATTTTGAAATTTGAAATACTTTTTCAATGTAACCAATACTAATCAACTCAGCAATATTTGTAAATTGTTAGATATTATAATTGAGATAGTTAGCTCTCTTGGTTGATATTACTCTGTTATCCCTTCTTCATGCAGTCGCCCGCGTGGCGGAGCGGTTAGAGCGTCTGCTCTAGAGTCACGAAGTAAGGAGTTGATCCTTAATTCGCGGGTTCGAATCCCACTGTGGGACGTGGAGACCGGTCCTTCGGATGAGACCGTATAAACTGAGGTCCCGTGTCGCAGTAGGTGTTGGCACGAAAAAGATCCCTCCCTGCTCAATGGCCCTGAGTGCCGAGTATAGTACAAAATTTGCAGCTCTCCACCTGCAAGTGGTGGCGTCTCCATATGAGTGAAAAATTCTCGAGAGGGACGTTAAACAATAAACAATCAATCAATCAATCTTCATGCATGTAATATTTCATGTTCATTATACTGTACATATCTTCTCTTCACTGTTTTGTCAGTTATGAGAATCAAGTTCAAGGTAATATTGGAGAGCAATTGTTTTATATGGAAATTCCGGCAAATTGTTAAAGACGATCTCCAAAACTGCAAAGATAATTTTATTCAAAAGCCCAAGTTTAGTTTTGATATCATTGTTGAAGAACTTGTAATAAATATCTTTGAAATAGGGTTTAGAAACATTATTTTTATTAATTTTGCTGTGTGTATGAAACAATTTTCTTAGTCTCGTCACAATTGCCGTGAAAAGCATTTACTGACTGCTTAAAGAGAAAGTATTGCTACATTTGAATTCTTTGATACATGTTAGACCATGCATCAAAAATATATAATTATTATTCTGAGATCATTGAACGTCAACTTTCAACGTCTTAATTATATACAGGGATCGAGAAAAGTACCGATCAAACAGCAAGACTCAAGAGGTTTTCTCAATATTAATGTATAAATTTTATTATTTTTCATTGAATGTTTGCCATATTCTGTATTCTGAAAATTAATCGTTCAAATATAATTACGCTGGAATTGTGCTATAAAGATACAAAGATGGAACAGGATGAAAAGACCATCCATTTCTAGGCGAAATCAAGTTAAATAAGATACAAACAGAAGCAATTCAATTTACTTGTCTTGAACATTCAGTTGACAGCATCTTGACAGTGTCAGAACTACTTTCAATACTTTGCTGATGTTCCAGAAAGCAAAACGAAGAAATGCAAATTCGTTAAACATTGATTTCTGATAAAGTTTTCCTTCGCTCCAACTACATTGATTCTTCATGCAAAGTTAACATGTCAAATTTGGAATGCAATTAGAATAAATAGGATTCCTTTATTAGCGCTTATAAAAATAACGTTGTGGTGATAAACACACGCATTATCAAGGAAAATGATGGAAAGTTGAGATGGGATCGTTTTATCGAAATAAAAATGTCATGTAAATCATCAATTACTGTTCAGCTTAACACTTTCGTTGTCAGTCACAGGAATTAATTTCCTTTTGGGGTTCAAATTAGCACGGTATTAAAGCATCACTTTTTGCAATTCTTTGCTCCGAAGATTGTCCTCATAGCAATAAATGCTGTTGACTTCTAGTAACGTGATGGAGTCATATTACATCAACATTTTGTCCTCAAAACATTGATTTTTTTTTTTTATATTTTGATTTTCTGATTCTGTAATTATTTTTTTTTTAAACAGTGTGGGCAGTACAGAGATGATATATGTGTTAACCTTGCTAAAAACCATTAAACTATGAAGTTGGATTGGAGGTTCCTATCTATTACTAGTAATTCATGCTGTTTTCTTGAGCCAATTCTTCCATTTTTAAAGTATTTATTTATACATGTACAGTATACCCCTGTTAAGCTGAAGATAAATTGTTCCAAGAAAATGTAAATTTGAAGAATATTTGAAATATATATTCAATTTTGTATCATTCTCGATACACTATATAAATAAATGTGATTCTAGAAAACTTTTGGTGTGTTAAAAAAATCTCTCTTTTAACTTCGAAAATAGTGTACAACGTTGAGCGGAGAGCAGTATTTCATCCTTAGGTGACTTATATTATCAATCCTCAATCCAATTTTAATTAATACTTGTACTTTGCTTTAATTTGCATAGAATCTTTAGTTTACTGTCCCCAAATTTATTTGAACATAAGGTTAAGTGGCTTTGTCCTCCAGATTTTGAAAGTGACATGAAATGACCGTTCTACTGGTACCACATGCTACTGAGAGTGAAATCAAAACTGCTTATCCAAACATAATCACGACAATATACATGTAGACATTAAATATTTGTCCTTACTAGGTGTGTGCAGTTTATTTCAGGATCTGTTCCTAGATTGAACCTTCGTTTAGTGAATTACATTTATTCCTTTCTCGCTCCCAACTAATCAGCAAAATTATCCTCGTAAATCAAATAACTTAAACTGTTCAGATTTGAAATTTTCATTCAAAGTTTCACATTTATGTTCTTTTGATTTAAATAAAGATTACAGCAAAAATTTTGAACATTATAGAGAGTTACAATTTCCAGAAATACGAACCAATCTAGGCTTCCACTTTTTTTGCTTGTATCTGTCCTTATTTGTTTGTTTGTTTGTTGTCAAACGTCCCTCTCAGGAAAATTTTTCAATCATATGGAGACAGCGCCACTTGCCGGTGGAAAGCTGCAAATTTTGTCCTATGATCGGCACTAAGGGCCATTGATCAGTGAGGAATCTTTTTCGTGCAAACACCTACGGTTTATAGGGTCTTATCCGAAGGACCGATCTCCACATCTCACAGTGGAATTCGAAGTAAGGATCAACTCTTTACTACGCGACTTTAGAGCAGACACTCTAACCACTACGCCTCGCAGGCGAATGTATCTGTCCTTAAGACTACAGCCAAAGGCGAAAAGGAACCAAGTGGTAGACAAGATAATTGACAAATGTTGCTCTGTAGTTAGTTAATTAAGGTAATATGCTGGAAATATGTGTCTCGTCCTTGACAAAATCGATTTAAGGGTATTATTAAATAAATGAATTTGCATCTTTGTTTCGAAGCTTATCAAGTTCAAGACCCTGGATTTACAGACAAGTGACAAGATCCTGACATTGTCATCACATATTCAGAACAGACCTATTCCTGTAATTACTACGTATCGATCTTAGTATGTAGATGTAATTACCATGTAAAAGACAAGTGTATTTCACTTCAGAAAATTTCTCAGCTTATCATGGAATGCTGTTTATTGGAGAGAAAGAGATAAGATTGGCAATTTCTACGACCCTTTCTATGTTATTTTATTCATCCGTTAAAAAGTCAGTCGGACTTATGTGACAAACTGGAAATGAACCCCCTCCCAAAATGGATACTTGCAATTTAAGGTTCATACAACACGAAGAATATGCAAACATTAAGAATTTCAAATAAAAATAGAAACTTCTGCAGCAAAACGAGGTCTCATAGATGAACATTCAAGTGAAGTAAAATACCAGCTGCAACTAATGCCATTATTATTAATATTACCAGCATTATGAGAATAAACGCCAAGCTTAAAGCTCAAAGTCATCAATGCTTCCAAATTATCCAATATATCAAAAATAATAGTCCTAGCATACAAGAATAGCAAAAATGATATAAATGTCTATATTTATTGGTCTGTGTTCTTGTCATGGATATAAGCTATCGTTTTCTATTGCATCTTTTAGTACTAACAACGATCTTTTTTTACCCCTCTGTTCATATAATCTATTGTCAACAATTTACCTCTTAGCATAGAATAAAAGAAAGACTTCAGACTATCTATAACACACCTTATACGACATTAAAGGAAGAGTACAAGTTTACATATGAAATATGAAAACGATTCCCTCATTTTCATTCGTAAAAAAAATTACTCTGTATGATAAGACGTTTAATCATACATCTTATTTCGAGAAAATGAGAGTGATTCGGGTTTTATCTGATTGGCTATGGACGATCAAGGGCCAACTAGCAATTAATTGTATGAAACAACTTGATCTTTTCTATCATAAATCCTCTTTTATTTCTGCAGTAATATTCCGCTATCAACTGCATGTGTTTATGGGTCCCAACTTATTAGATACTAAAGAGCATGTTCTTAATATACGATCACAATTTTCAAACCGAGGAAACAACTTGATCTTTCCATCGTTAATTCTCTTTATTTCTGTAGTAATATTCCATTATCAACTGCATATGGTGTTTATGTGCCCCATCTTATTAGATACTAAAGAACATGTTCTTGATATACGATCACAATTTTCAAACCGAAGAAGACGGATAAGTTGATACTTTGTTTACAGTCAGTATTTCCTCAATTAAGTTATAATTGTAAGGACTTTGTCAGTAAAATGAAACATCTCATTAGGCCGGATTTCATTCACATATTTCTCACCAGTTGTTAAGCTTTTGTCTTTAGCAAGTTTGACTATGCGATGTTTTTTCTATCTGATCAATATATAAGGCTCATGGTGGATGTAACCTATCAACATGGGAATACTTACCCCTCCAAGGCACCTAATCCTTTATTCTGGATTTTTCGGGATTTCGTGTTTTTGTCCCGTTCAAAGGTTTTTTTGTTTGTAAGACTTTTTATTCAATCATTGTTAATAATTTTATTTAAATCATTTCTTCAGCAATACAACACAAACATTTACGTATCTAGGAAGAATGGTACGGTATAGAATTCGCCATATCAGAAAATATCTCCCATAAATGTTATAGCAATTTAAAAATCTCCAGATTTTTTTTAGTTTTATTAAAATATATACATGTAATAAGTATACTAGGCATAAAATGCAATGAATATGAATACAGTTACTTGTGTCATCTGTCAAACATGCTTTAGGTTTAAATATTCTTATAAATTATACTTTATGATTTCAATTAGTACTTATTCTCACATCTTTTAATACTATTTCCTTTAAAGCTTTTCCTGCATAGTTTAAATATAGACCAGTGCAAAATCAATTCTCCTAAGTAAGTTTGGTTTTCACACTAATAAATTCAATAATGAACTATTTTATCATTCATATTTGTAAAATGCCTTTTAGAAAATGTCACTTACCTATGCATTCAAAGAGAAAGTAGAAGTGTATCAAAAGACGTCCATACAGTATTACCATTGTACAATCCAAAGACAGATCCTGTCTTTATCAGAATCAGGTCCTCTGAAAGTATACATATAGACGTGTCTCGATCGTGTTCGATTAAGTCATCTGAAAAATTACATCATTTTTATTTTTGCAGAACAGGCATGTTCAAACATCACTTTTGTTTCAATTTATGGTTTTTTCCTGGGGAGAAGAAACTCTGATCTAAATTAGATCATGGCAGCCGAGAGAATAAGATTATTTACATCCTCTGTAAATTCGCTAGGACTGATTAAACATCAGGATCTTCCCGTATAAAGAAGGAGAGCATTCTAGTTGGGCTTCTTAATCAATACGGAATCCTGAATTATTTGTGGAGATCCCCATTACAATTTTCCAGTTTAAATGTTTGATCAGATTTTTGCGCAACAAGACGAACAACATTGTGCGATAAAGTTCTTTCATGCAATTAATACACCAAATGACAAATATTTGCCGATGAATTGGATTTGGACCAAATGTTACAATTTCGGTCGGTCACGTCTTTCTGTATCTATATATATCTTGAATAATAAAGATAATATTGGTCTGTTTGATGAAAGGCCTTAAAGTTGTTTGAAGGATTAAATGAACAATTTACAATATTTGCATTCAACAGAGAATAAATTATTGGCATTAAATAAATCTTTAAAGTTTCATTTCAGTATATCTTTTTAGGCTGTTCAACTACTAGTATTTTTTTTTCAAGTTTCACATAGGGTAAAAATCATTTGCTACATAGATATATGTAGGTATGTGAAATTCTTAAAAAAAGATTATAAACTATACATTTAATAAAAACATTTAAAAAAAAGATTTCCTTATACTCTTCGGTAAACAAAAGGGTTGACCATAACAACGGGAATGTCTTCAAGCTATCTTAAATAATGGAATAACATGAATGGGGAACGGACTATAAATTCAAGATTTTTAACTCTTTCTCTGACAGTTGTTATGAACAACAAATTTTAATGCCGTGTATTTTATGTGTGCAATTTTGTGCTTCATCTGTAAAGTAAGATATTTCTACAGTTAAATGCATCAATAAGATATCTAAATCTTTTTCACTAAGCACGAAGAAGAACGATTGAACAGAAAATTTAATCAGGTCAAAATTAAGAAGGGGGGGTTATATTTCACTTTAGTAAGCTTCCTCGGACCCGGTGTAAATAAGTTCCGGTAATGGGTTATCGTTCTTTTCATCGAATCCTAGCGGTAGTTGAAAGGCCTACTATGTCATTTTTAGTGGAGTCAATTTGAAAAAAAAAGTAATCAGTCTTATAAACCCGGCAAAATGACTGAACATGCAAAACGCTATCTTTAAACAGTGGTATCGCAGTCATTGTAACATCAACTTAATTGTCAGTAGTTTGTCTTGGTTTAAAAATATAAAAGGTAAATATAACAAGCAATGATCGATCTTTATATAAATCCATAAACAATACATACATGTACAGTAAAACTCGTTTATAACAGTCACAGGGACCAATGAAATAACTTCGCTGTATACGTAATTCGTTATATCCGTATAAGAAATTAGTTTAAATTTAGACTGCTGGGGATCCAAGATAACTTCGCTATATCAATGATTTGGCAATATCCGTGTTCGTAGTAAACGAGTTTTGCTGTATATGTGAAGAGGGCAGTATACACGGATTTGTGATTGCATTCAGAGCATGCTTTTGCAAACTGACTCAGATGGAAGGTTAATAAACATATTTAGATCTTTATTGATCTTTATTGTATATCTGTAGTGAGATCGATTGAACATGAAATAAAGAAGCATGATAAAAGATTTAAGCCACAATGAAAATGATTCACTCAGACGTAAGCGATTATCCACTATGCTGGCTCAGACGGAAATTAATTAAAATGGAATATATAGCTACATATACGTTTACTGAAAGCCACCATCTGATATTCTAATATATCTCTATAAACCTTTGAATTTATGCAGAGGGGCAAAAAAATATATTAAAAAGATTACACTTTTCAATTGTTTGATTTTAATCCTGATGCGGGGTTTGTATTACTTCGTTTCCCTGATCAATGTACAGGGCTCACGTCGCATGTGACCGGAATACTGGTATTATGCGACAGCCGGTCTACATGTCGTACCTGGTTACACCGGTCTATAGGCGGTACCTAGTTACACCGGTCTACAGGCGGTTCCTGGTTACACCGGTCTACAGGCGGTACCTGATTACACCGGTCTACAGGTGGAACCTGGGTTCACTCGTCTACAGCCGGTACCTGATTACACCGGTCTACAGGCGGTACCTGGTTACACCCTTGGTCTCTTCAACGGTTCCTTGTGTTTTCTTTTCGTCCACAATTCATTGTGTTTACATTATACTAAATTTACAAGAACAAGCACTGGTCGTTATCTTCACCTTATTATTTGCAAGACATGAATATTTTCAAAGAAAGGTTTTTGAAAAGTTGAAAAGCAGAGCTATTTGTTATTCGTTGTATATATTTTTTTTATGCCGTCGTTAACGAAGTTTCGGGGGTATATAGTTTTTGTTGTGTCCGTCCGTCCGTCTGTCTGTCTGTCTGTCTGTCTAGCTTTTTGTCTGTTCGTTTGTGCACAAAAACTTTAATCTTGCTTTTGATTTAGTGGAGCTATGACTTTCATATTTCACAGGTGTATATTCTTTGTGACAAGACATTTCTTTGGGTACCACCAAATTTGACCTTTTGACCTTGACCTTGACACACTTTTACATCAAAATTCCAAACTTTTACTTTGCCCATAACTTTTGAACAGTTAGAGCTAAGGCTTTCATACTTCAGATATGGATTCTTTGAGACAAGACCTTTCATTGGATACCAACAATTTTGACCCTTTGACCTTGACCTTGGAGACTGAACTATGTTTTAAAAACCTTAACCTTGGCAATTACTTTTGAAAGGTTAGGACAAGGACTTTCATACTTCCCATATGTAATTTTTTTTGACAAGGCCTTTCTTTAGAAACCAACAACCTTGACCCTTAAACCTTGACCCCGATTTTTGACCTACCTTTAAAAATGTTAACCTTGGTCATAACTTTTGAACAGGTTGTGCTAGGGTTTTATAATTCACATTTGTATTTCTTGTGAGAAGGCTTTTTTAGGAACCATCATGTTTGATCTGCATTTGAGAAAGTATAACCTTCACTATGTTGCCATACGGGGGCATCAGTGTTTCACAAACACATCTTATTATCAAGTTATCAACTCAGGCACATATTTCGGTTTTCGCCCTGTTAGAGTGACATGTATCTAGACAGTATTATCTCTAGCTGTTTGATTTGATTTTGATCCTCTGTTCAATTGCTAGTAAAGGAATTGATTCTTCGAAATAAAAATTTCATCCCGATGCATACTTAGGAATTCTCTATGTACATTAACCACGTCTTATAGGCAGAGTTCTCGCCTTGAATAATTCATTTGACGAATTAGAAATGCTTTGCAAGTTAACATAATATGCACAATTGTTGCTCTGCAAGTTAATGTCATTGGAAAATACTGAGAGAATAGCTTGTATTTTTCTTAGTAAGACATATCTTGGATGCTAATTTTTTTTTTTAGATGAGGGTATCGAGGGGTTGGTTTCCTTCGGATCTGATTCGAATTTACAACATTTAATAAAAATTAACCATTTCAGTATTCCAGTAAATTAAGAGATAAAAAAAAAACAAAAAACATAATTCGATTTTTTTTGTTTCTCTGTTCAAAAAAAATACTTTTCTAACACAAATTCAGTATTATCGAGTTTGTTTAAGAAATAGAGTTGTGGCAACACTATTTAAGTTCTTAACGATTGAAATGTGTGCGCTAGTCATTCACTTTTTTTCATTTTTGACTGAAATTTTAACTTTTTAAAACATTCTTTGACAAAGATATATGTTAGCTATGTTGCAAAGAAAAAAATTGTCAGTATTCTTATAGTTTACAAAGACATGGTTGAAAACAAATTTATAAACAAATCAATTAGTTCACAAGAATTTTTTTATGATTGTATTTTTTAAGAATCGAATAAGACGATCGAAAGATCCTAAACGTAAATTTCAATCACTGATCATAAATCTTCAAACAAAATAAAAGGCATCAGATATCGGTATACACGGAATTCTGATTTATCGGTCCGCCATTGACAGCAGACGTTCTCATCATGGCTTCCCGCCTCCTGGAAGATCTCCGGGACCAATTAAAAGTTACAGAGCTTCGTACTCTTGGGTCAATTAACCTGTCACATTCTGTTTTGCATCAGACCAAATTGGAATAATCTGTCAAATGTGCAAATCTATAGAGAATCTCTCCAATTGGAGGCATATGTTATAACAGTATTATTTGCTTCCTTCAGTATCCATTTGATTTAAATCATGTTATGTACGTAATTTGAGTTGCAGAATTAAAATCAATTTCAGATTCATCAAAAATGTAGGGAACTTCAATTTGAAGAAGACCGGTTAGTAACTCGCACTGCTTATGGGACCTGTTTTGAGGTCTGAGAAGAATTTCATAAATAAATGTTGCTTTCACAATATTGAAAAATATGCAAATTATGAAACCTTTGATTGTGACATAGTTTATTTCTTTAAGCTTTGGTTCAGGAGAGCAGAAAATATCGGAAATTTCAAAATAAAAGAAAACGTCAAGAATTCTTAACTTTGATGATTAAAATTAATTGTTTATTTTCCTTATATTCTTTTTAAGATGCAAAGATCATGTAACAAAACAAAAAGATAACGAAAACATCATGCTGATGTTTATTTTTCCACACTGATATTCACACATCATGATAATGCCTAATTATCAGGATTTTCTTAAATTTTTAAAAAGAAAAAAAGATATATCAGAAACAAAATAATGATTTAAAGATGACGGACTATTTTGCGTGTCATCTGTAAGAATCAGGTGTGAATCATTTATAGTAGAAATACCCATGAAATGTCAACTGAATTTTAACGCAGCTGTGCTAGCTTCAAGAAGTTATATACAGGAAAATGTTACACGTCTTTGTCCGCCATATTTGTCTTCTCATGAATGGTGTTTTCCAGCCGCTATATAAGCCTCAGCTTTGTTCGAGTTCAAAGTTCATTATGTAATATACGCAGCAGTGACCAGTTAAAAAACAGTCAGGTGTAACGAATACGGACTTATATACCCAAGTGCTGATATAGGAGTAGGAAAACTACTGTGGGGTATGCGTATTTACGAATTGTGTTCCTCTTTAAATCCCCTTTTTTACATACTCATAGTTACTCATTGCACAGTAACACTTTACATAATAAGAAGCACCTATAAAACAATAGCCATAGGGCTATATGTAACTATGAAAGTTGCAGAAGGTTAGAATTGCTTTTGCTCTCGGTAGTGTAACTGAACAAACAAACATTTATTTTAAAATTTTAATGAATCAGTAAGTAAATCTAATTGAAAAAACGACTAAAATGTTTGAACAAAAAAGTAAGCAAGGCTCCATACGAGGATCGAGCCAATCATTCCTCGATATCTGAGTGGTCTGTGCTGGAGACACATACACTATAAGCTATCGCTGCTTCTCAATGGATACTAGTACTTAATGAAAATTTAACTTTAAAATGTCGGAAATAAAAGTTACAAAATGTCGGTAATAAAAAAATGGATATTTTAAAAAATCACCGAATATGAAATGCAGCCGTATAAAGATTTTAAAACGATAATGAAGCACCGCATTATTTATCAAATCGTATTGTTGGGGGGGGGGGGGTGTTATGGCCTCTGGGTTTTTAAACAGTTATTTTGCTTTAATAAAAAATAAAATGCACAAAAATATGGTTATAAAAATCATGGGGAGATGAGACAAAAAAGCAAGTTTTTAGAAAAAAGAGGTTTTTTATATGAAAAATGTAACATTTTTTACCAAATGACTCATATACTAGTAATCCTTATTCCAAGTTTTGTTTTTAAAACAAATCAAAACATCTTTTGGCAAAATCTCTCTCATTCATAGTTAATAGGAACCTTATACATTAAAATAATGCAAAAATTTCATGTGATAGTGAACTCAAAAAAGATTTCCAGCTAAACCGCTCTTTTATAAACAAAAAATTAGAATTTTGATTTTTGGAATACTTAAAGCATCAATTTTAGAAAACAAAGAAGTAGAGGGAACCAGGATAGAATTAGTCCTGACGCTGTACTGGCATCAGACTCTGGGCTCAGAAAGTCCACTCCTCTTTGGTACTCATACGTGGAATAGAAGCAGGAGGCTGTGACTTTCTGATATTTTCCATCTGATTTCATACCAAATTGAAGACTACACGTGCTCTCTGCAACGTCACTCATCAGTTCATTGAAGGTCATGTGGAATTTTCCCACGCCATCAGACAAAAGGCTTAGGTTACCTATTCCTGCAGAATTCATTTGAAAGGATAGTTTCTGCGACTCCACCTCCCTTATTTTCATAGTCCCAAAGATTCGATGACCATAATCACCCGTAAACTGGTTCACATCCATTTCGGCTGGTTGAACTGGTTGTGTGTTGTTGTTTATAGGGGTGGCACCTGTGCTTTTCCAGGGGGCGGGGAAACTACAGATAGTGTTGTTGTCCAGCCATTGGCTCTCGCCGAGAAGAATGTCTGAGAGAACATAGGATACTGGCGCGATAGAATTCTTATAATTGATGTACCAGGGACCATTGATGGTTATCACAAATCCAGCATTCTGATCAGGGAAGAAACCAGCTACTGCGGAATATCCGTACCAGTTTCCAGGATGAAGCAGCTTTTTATAACCTAGAACAATATGAATATAATACAAGTACTAATTTGAGGGGGAAAATGCAAAAACGAATACCGTATATCTTCAATTGGAATTCTTGTAATTTGATTCATAATATTCACACAATAAACATTTATATGCCGAACAAAATGATAGTATCTTGCAAAAACCAATGTTGTTTATCTAAAATATTATATAGTGGATTTATATGCTTAGTTTAAAGATGCCTAATGCTTAACTGAAAACAAAAGAATGATATAGATAACAAAAAAAAAAAATTGCTCGAAAATCCAATTGAACAACACAAAGTTAGAGAAGAGCACACTTGAAACCCAACCCTAAAAACACAGAGGTTTAGGATCGGTAAACTTCATTATCCTCAGCTTCATTCATGACCGAATATACAAAGAAATTCCTGGATTTTTTTTTGGGGGGGGGACATAATGGCCTAACTTGTGTGAAAAACAACAGATTGTAGAAGCAAACGACATTATTGTATCTACCATCTAGAATTAGCAAATTATACCGTTGTTGATGCCTTTGTATCATCAACTTATTCCTCAGAAGCCGACATCGTTTTAGAAATTGTTTATATATATACAGAGCATACTTTTGTCCATCCATTCTCTGAAACACCAAATGCAAATCATTACAGTACATTGCTACATATACAAAGAAAGAGTCTGTAAGAAATTTTATCATAAAGTTTAGTTGTGATAAATTTTGCTTCCAATGTGTGTCTCTAGTAAAACATCCAAATATATATTAGTAAACAACAGATCTGTGAAACTGGGTACACTAGTCTTTCATTTTGAGTTCAATCTGGTATACTAGTAATTGTTGAATCGGTAAATATTGATAATTAATTTAAAAACATCGTAAATATACAAAACTCTCTAAATAAAGGCCACAGAAAGAAACTTCTTCCTTTCATGTCGAACTTTTTTTTTTTAATTTTTGAATAATCTTGAGAAGAATGAAAAACAGGTTCCTTAGTACGGGGTACGATTATTCCATGAGTATTCTATTAGATGTTTGGTAGAACAGGTATCTAAAGACTACATACTGTTGCATGTCAATATTTTCAAAAGGAACTCCAATACGGTTTTATTATCAACCTGAGTACGGTATTTGTACGAAGAATCAGATTGGATTTTTTTAGAGTAAATTTAAAGATGACCACTGACATGATGTAAAAACTGAAGAGTCCCATTTTTATTGAGTAACAACTTGTGTATGATGTCAAAAACACCTTACTTTACTTAAGAAATAAATAACAAGTTTATAAACTTCAATGGGAATTGAAGAGGGTCGGTCACGTGATCAAATCCTGTGAAGGCCGAAGGCCTTCTCAGAAGATTTGATCACGTACCGACCCACCTCAATTCCCATTGAAGTTTATAAATTTGTTATTTATTACTTATATATACATTTGAGACAGACAATTGAATATTTTCGAATTTAAATTATTGCACTAACCGTCCGTCGTAGATTTTGAAAAATGACGCAAGGTGTAAATCGGCTTGCATGGCGGTTACGCTTCAAATTCATTAGGCTAAGGAATCTATTTCGAAAGGAATATTTTGTGAAAGGCTAGTAGTGATCAGTAATAGTGAACAGATTGTTGTCTGGGAATATTTTTATTCGTGAAAAATGATAATCGATACTGAAAGACACAAGAAACACGTCCGAAGTTTGATGATAAAAAGTTGGAGGAATTTCGGTCGCTGGAAAGGGATGGATGGATCCGATGGACTGAGACACTTGTCCGAGCCAGTTAATTTGCAATTTGATCAAAAATATTCCACGGTTTCAGTAACTAAAGGCATACGATACTTATCGTAAAACACTGATAAACACGGAGACACTGGCGACAGCTTTATATTGAACTACGAAAACACCGAGGTGTTTGGCAGCTGTTCATTGCAAAGATATTTTCCAACAGATTTACACATTTATCGTGAGTAAAATTTAAAGATAAAATAAAAGTTTATCATGAAAATTTAACCAAAGGTCTATCCAAAAAATAAGGATGAACGTTAGAGACTGTGCAGCTGACAAAAGTGAAGAAAAATGTACAAACGCTAGGCTCCTAGTTTTCTCTATGTACACAGGTTGAATCGGTAGCCAAAAACTGTATGAAATACTTGTTTACATTTAAAATAAAATAATTATCATTTTACTTGCTTATTTTATTCATTTTTATACACGAAAAGCAAGTAGAGCAGGTCATTTTATAATTTATGTACCGGTAGATATTATTGCGCCGTGTGATTAGGTCACGTATTGACCTCTGACCTCTGACAAACTTCATACAGAATTGAAGATATTTTCTTTCTGTATGTTTATATAATGGAGAGATACCACAAATGTATATATTAGTATTTAATTCCGGGGGCGGGGTGTTATAAAAAGTAGTACGTTTTGATGCTATTGGTCTTGACATGAGTTGGTGTTCTCAAATTATCTTAATTCAAAGTTCTTTGGTATTTTTGATTCCCTATTTGATTAGCACCACTTCTCAAATATGCCGTTGATCATTCTGTATTCATAGATTTCATTTTGGGAAAAGCATTGTCTTTCTCCAGGATATGATGTTAGCAATATTTGTCATTACAGAGATTCATATCCATACCCTGGTACATTTACCAGATCCGCAAAAAAACCTCTGTACCACCATACAATCAATGTCAGATCCCAAAGATCCTACCTCCGTACCACCATTACATCAATGTCAGATCCCAAAGATCCTATCTCTGTACCATCATACAATCAATGTCAGATCCCAAAGATCCTATCTCTGTACCATCATACAATCAATGTCAGATCCCAAAGAACCTATCTCCACAATACCAGTTCCATGAAGTCTTACTTTTGTAGTTACTGTAAAATCAGTCATAACTATACTAGCCCCTGACCTGATGTAAGCTCTAACCGCCATACAATCCATAATCATACTATATCACCAAGAACATACCTCTGTCGGACTCACCATACCATCAGTAACCATAAAGTATGTGGAGATAACGAACAGTATTCGAACTGCAAAGTCCGTTAAACATTACACATTAGGAGTGGAGCAAACACGGACCTCCAAAATATCAGAGGTGGGATCAGGTGTTATGGAGGAGTGAGCATCTCCTGCCGAATGGTCACACCCGTCGTGTACTCCTTGTTATGATCGGGAAATAACGAAAAAAAAATCCGTGGACAACTCAAAATTAATGGCCTAACAACTAATATATGAAAAAGACAGTCAACATTTAACTTAATAAATTGTATTTGTTGTATCGACCATAAAACTTGCGAAATGATGACTTTAAACGAGACTGCTTATATTCTTGCTTCATCAACTTGTTTGTTAATAACTTACCTTTTAGAAATTGTTCATACGTAGAACATGCTCTGTTATACTGTCACGAAGACCTTACCACTGTATGATCCACCATAACATCCAAAATTTATACCAGATCCCGAAGACCCTACTTTTTATAGAGCCCGCTATACGAGTACTATCAATGCCAGGTTTCTTACACTTACCTCTGTAGGATCCACCATACCACCCATAACCATACCAAGTATCTGAGGCCTGAACAGGATAATCGTCATCCAGAAAGAATCGACCTATAGACCAATCATCTAGGTACATGTGAGGATTAATCATTTCTTTGAAGACGTCTGGATGAATTAATTGGTGTCCATCCACTGTCGATCCCCCCGCGGATATAAACTGGATCCATTTAGCCAGATCCTGTGGGGAAGCTGATACACACCCGGCTGGACCCACATCACCTATTCTGTTTTATAGTATTCAAGTAAAAACATACGACAATGATGTATATTTATGTTACGGAGAAATCAACAAAAAAGTTTTTAAAAATATTTTAACCCTTCATAAATTTAATTTTGTCAATTTACACTTTAGTTTATGGACCGTATTTATAGTTAACGATTTGTGAACTACCGTTTTTTTTTAATTCTCAAAACTGAATTTTTCAGTTGCATATACATCTACTCTAGACAAACTCTGCTGTCTGTAAATAATCGTAAATAATAGTGGTATTCTAAATTCTAATTTTAAGCTAAAAACATTGACATTGATTAACCACTGTTAGGAGTTAATACTGTAATCATAATTTGAAAAATCGTAAACCTATATGTTTCAGATAAAATTTGGTTAACTTTCGTTTATTTGAAGATTTTTAGTGGTAAACCCATAGATAGCTATATTTTATATGAGTTAAAGACAAATAATGACCAAAAAAAAAATAATTGTGAGGTTCACTTTTTAAGCGGTTAGCTTCGCTAGCCGCTTTATGGCATGTGTCGACACCGGAAACTTCCATAAGGCGCTACCTATCGACAACGGAAACTTCAACAAAGCCTCTTCCTAGTACTTATGATTTGTATGTAACACATATAACATATGTTAAATAAAATCAAGACTATCAAAACAACATAATCTTTTGGTTTTTAAATTTTTTTCTGATTTTGTTTGTCAATGAAATAAATTTATAATTGTTGCATTAAAAAAGTTTATGTATAGAAGCATTTGTGTCGAGATTAAATTTCCGTGACATCAGCTGATGCCGATCAGGCCCTGTGACGAAATTCGAAGTCAGCATGAAGTCAAGCTGATAACATTATCAACGCGTTAGATTTAAACTTTACGTAGAAATGTATAGCGAGAAATATATTTGAATCTACTGCTACAAGAAAACCAGTAGGCATTTCCGATTTATGTGTTAAATTGAAGCCTGAATCGAACAGGGGGTCAAACTGGCGTTGGACACCTTGTGTATTTATATATAGAGGGGGTAGAATGTTTCTATATTTGGCTAATTTAGAGACTTACTGATAAAAATTCAGGTGCCTGTGATTAATTATAAGGCACCCCTCATGAACAATAAATATTTGACCGAATTAAGCTACTGGGCACAGGGAGGACAGGTAAATGACTGGCTAAAGGGGTTGAAGGTTATTACCAACTGCAAAACATCGGAGAATCTTTCAATCGAGTTTCATTTTCCAAAATATTAAGGCATCATTTTAATTAACTTAAGTTATACTAGTACACGAAGAAAGCCTTTATATAAAAATACTGAAGTAAGATGTACAGTTATGGATTACTTCCATAATGAAACATTGTTTTCTTCTCTTTTTTTCTCAATTGAAATTATTTAAAGGATGATAAAAAAATTGTTTCCAGGGAAAAATTCATTTTAAAAAAAAGTGGGAATAGATAGAATGAACCCACCTGCTGACCCGCAATGACCCTACGAAACGTACTGAAGCTCTCTGAAATTACCGTAATTAATTCTCTGCTCGTCCATCCGTTTTTCTCAGACTAGCCAGCTAAAGATCTATGTACACTACTCCAAATCATTCATTCTAAAGAATCTGAATTATCATTTTATTTTTTTTTTAGTTGTTTGCTATAGAGCCTTTATAGTTACCTTTCAGAATCAATAAAGCATGAAAGCCAATTAAAATTGGCAACATCAACATAATTTTTTTTTTCGTTCTGAGCACTTTTGGACGCCACCAATGGAGACAATTAGGGAGAAATTTATGAAATTGAACTTAATACCTGTTTTTCAAACTGAAAATCGCAGGTTGATATTTTGAAACAAACATTTGTGACATCAGTCTGGGATGTTATTGGTTATACCATTTAATTAAGTACTACAAAATTCATTGTGTCTGCTTCTTCGCTGATGACACTGGAAAAAGATATGCATGCCTACTTAATATCATCATTCAATGCATTTTTTTGTGATTGTACACTGCACATATTCGATGAAAGCATGCTAACCGCTTTTCAGTATTTTCAGTACTTTGATTTTAATATATATGTAATCATGATACTTCTGTATTTTGAGATATCGAATACTTGCTGGTAAATAAGTTCATTTCCTAATCGCAGTCCTTCTCCTGCGTTATGATATGGAAGTGCGTATTCAGTCTGTGAACTATCGGGATAAATGTTGGTCCCACAAACAGTCTGAAACATTCCAAGTGCCCTCAAAAGTCTATTTTGTACCAGATCTTCATATTTTTCGCCGGTCCATACTTCCGCCACGTGACCAGCTATTGCGTAAAGTAGGTCATTATAGATCCATTTATCCCGAAAAGCAGCGCTTCTTGGTAAATACTTCAGTCTCCTAGGATCAGAAATATATTTAGTTTATTTACATACTGACTTAATGTTACTTATTTTTAACTGTTTTCAAAACGTTTGATGTGTTCGTGTACAATATAGGCCTAAGATTTATATTAATACACATGTATTTTAACCTACTTTAAAAAATCACTCCGGCCTATTTTCGGCACTCCAGTGTATACATCCGCCGGACTGAATCCAGTGCGTTGACCCAACAGATCCAATATGGTAATCTCGGACTCAAGAAATTTGTTTGGCAGATTGAAGTTCTCTTTGAATACAGAAGATAGTTTTGTAGTCCAATCTCGGCTGAAATCAAAATGGGTTACATTAATTAGAATAATTAATAATATACAGTTAAATGGGCATGGATACAGTTTCAACTGAATTTTTTTTTTTACCGATTTTAATTTTTACAATTCCTAACTAAGGCAATTCTAATGATCAGCAAAAATTTAAACATCATTTGTTGATTTACAAAGGAGATACAGGACTGAGAATTCTTCACAATGTAAACAAGACTCGTGCCTTGTTTTCGTTTACATTTAGAAAACATCATGTTTATAACAAAACGAGATTAAGAGAATCATTAGAAAGTGTCTAATTGTATTTAGAATTAACTTCTTTATTGAAAAAAAATCTGCTTTGACGAACACATATCAGCATGTTTAATCTATGTAAACAAAAACACGCTCGGTCCTTGTTTACATAACAAATGTTTGGAGCCCTAAATTAAATCTGCCTTGACAACTAGAATTCAAAAAAATTACTCATCATAAGAATTACCTTAGTTAAGTATTTGTAAACAGAAAAAAAAATGGTATGAAAATTTATGACTGAAACTGTGTCCAGGCCCCTTTAAAGTATATCATTGCGGGAGTTAGCAAGAATCCAATTCCCCAAGGTCAGGACTACTAGTATTTCCAGGGGCGAAGGGGAACTGGAATCTTGCTAACTCCCGTTATAATATATACTTTTTAACTGTTTTATCATACCGATACAAACGTAAAATTTTAAGGATATCGCGATTTCAAAGCGGGATTAGCTCACTGAACTAACACACGGGGATAAGTCCATTCACATATCATACCAATGTGAATGTAAAATCTAGAGGATTACGGATAACCGGGAATTAGCTTTCTTTGCAGGGATTAGCTCACTTGAATCGCACGGGGATTAGTCCCTTTATAACGATATCTAGGGAATATAGTCACATCTAAGAGGAACTTCAGTAAAGATATAATACTAACTGTGTCTCGACACAAGCACTCACCTCTCTGTAGCGAAATTATTTTGAAAATATCAAATGGTTTGCCTTCGAATCAGTGCGCTTAAAATCGAGGCTTTATCCTTCTTGAGAGGATTTCTAAAGATTTTTCTTTCACATACAAAGACCTGGTAAAAATTTGCAACTGTGCAAAACACTTCAATTCAAACATATGTATTTTATTTTATTATAAAAATTATTTCAAAAGTTAAATCAATTTGAAATTTTGACTCGTAAGTATGTTCTCAGTTTATGGCCCTGGGGACAGCATAATAATCTTTTTTTTCTTCTTCAATTTTTAACCCGACCCTCAGTCCTTTTAGAATTTTAAGAGTACTAGTAACCATGTACTTTCAATATGTTCTCAGTTATAAGTCACACATCTAGATATACATGAAAGTTTAGACAGAAAATTATTTGCGTCTTTATTTGTGAGACAAGATCGTCGACAGTCGTGGTTATTGCTCCGTGATCCAGGGCTGACGAATTCTTCAAATAAGAGGTTTTCCCCTTGATTTTAGGATATTGGACTTAGTTCTTTAAACATTTTTAAAAAATTCAACACGGGAGGGGGCTGGATCCGCCTTTGTATTTCCAGTATCCTCTACTAAGACACCCTTACCTTACTGACTGACCACGAGCTTCAGTTATCAGTACTCCTAATAATGCGGTAGTGAAGGCTTTTCCAAGGGAAGCTATGTATATTGGTGTCGTTTCCGTAAAATTTACAGGTGGATCAAGTCGGGCGAGTCCATATCCCTTGGCAAAATATTTTCTACCCCGTATCATCGATATTCCCACTCCTGTGAAAAATTAAAAAAAATCGTTTATTGCTTCTTAACTTCTGCGTGTGGTTCATTTTCATTATCCCTAGTACATTAAATTTATACACATGTATCAAGTATTTTTTTGTGAAAACTTTTCTCAGAAAAATTATACAAGATGGTTTTCCCCTTTTTATTCCCATTAAAATAAAATTTGACAAGTTTTATTGTAACCCCAACCTTGGTTATATGTGTGATGATTTCGCTGAACATGAAACCACATACCAGGGTAACACAGGGATGCTTCAATATAACAGAATGACTAACGTGGTTTTTACTCTTGAAGGGGATTTAATGAAATAATTTTTCATTAATCACGTACATGCATTACGCGTAATTTTGATTTGAAGCCCAACCCATACTCTAGGACATATACACTAGTATCTAGTCATCTGTATATTAAGTGAGTTATCATATTGTAAGGGGAGGTAAATGCGATATATTATGTAAATTTTGCGCTTAACTCTCCCTAGAAAACTCAACATTTACAACATGATAAATGTAAACTACTATTTATTGATATGTTAATTTCTAAATCGAC
>NW_026936359.1:0-7152 GCF_032062105.1 Saccostrea cuccullata
TCTAAATTCCCCACTTATTTTTTTTAAACAATACCCGCATGTCTGTTGACGGCCTGGCCACCGTGACGTTTTCAACGACCAGAATAGCACCAGACAGACATGACGGCGAGTAGGTATCCATCTTCCCACAGACTTTAAATATTTTTAATTTTAACTTATTCATTAAATAAACATTTATTATCCTTTACACATGTTTTTTCTTCTCTCTATAAATTACTGTTTCTGGTTTTATGTGTGGAAAGGTATAAATTTCTCGTTACAATATTACATTGTATACTGCTCTTTAGCTTCACCCGTCTGTTCTTTTTTTGGCATTTTTGTAGAAGAAAATGAGTGCCTTTAGTGTAAGCATGAACTATAGTATATCTGTTGAAGTACAATAAATTTCTTTATGAGCAATTAGTCTTCATATACATGGGATACAAAATGCAATAGTCTAACTAAATCCTTATTGTTTGAACAAGGTAGCAGAACCAGCAAATTTAAGGATAAATAAAAAATATAATTTTCACCTGAGTGTTTTTAATTTTATGTACAGTGTATTTTTTAATGGGTATTGTGTAATTTTAGAGTTTTTTTTAAACTTTCGCCCGTGTAACGCAGTGATAAGAAAGTCTGCTCTAGAGTTGCAAAGTAAGAAGATGATCCCTCACTGCTCGATGGCCCTGAGTAGTGATCATAGGACAACATTTGTGGGTCTCTGCGGCAAGTGGTAGGGGCACTATTTTAGTGAGAATTTCTCGAGAGGGATGTTTAACAATATACCATCAACATCAAAAATTATTCATTAAATGATTTTATTAGAATTGACAAATAAAGAAACAGATAGTGGTGACATTAAGAAAACTGTAACCAAGAGAAATTGCTTAAGTCGGTTTCCGTTTTACAAATTTTATTAAAACTCATAAAACTTAACATAATCTACAAGGTCAGGAGTCTGTGGTCCGAGCGGCTTGGATGTTGCTCTCCAACTGTCAAATATTCTCACATGACAATTAATATAAAGATTCCAAATATGCAAACAGTTTGACTTCTTGATGTCCAGGAGTAAAGAGGAAGATTTTTAAAAATTGCATTAATTATAGTAGTTTTGGCCACACCCCTCAGGCCCCAGGGGGGCAGGAATCATGAAATTCACAATTTTTGTTCCCCTTCACCCATAGATGCTTTGTAAATGTAGCTTCGTGTAGCGAGCGTGCGAGAAGCTTGTGAGAAACGTGCGACTTTCGTTTAAGAACCGTGTGAGAAACGTGTGACTTTCGTGCAATAATCGTGTAAGATTCGGAAGTCATCTCATTTTCAATATGGCTATCGATGGGTCAGGATGTCAATTTGTAATAGTATTTATTATTATTGAATTTTAGGGCATCGAATTCTATATATTTCTAACGCTACCATGGCTTCTTAATTTTTTTTAAAGAAAGAAAGAAATACCGGTATTTTTAATTTTTTTTTTATTAAAGCAAAATATATCAGATCTCCGCTCTTGTCTTTTCATTTAAAGTACGTGAAAGAAAGTTTTGAAAAGATTTGTCATTTAATGCCTTTTAATACATAAAATATGTTTCTCATTATCGTCAAATAAATGGATTATAATTTAGATTCACGTGCACTAATGACCACATGTTTAGAAACGGCGGGTGGTGGTCTTTTCATTTAAAGTACGTGAAAGAAAGTTTTGAAAAGATTTGTCATTTAATGCCTTTTAATACATAAAATATGTTTCTCATTATCGTCAAATAAATGGATTATAATTTAGATTCACGTGCACTAATGACCACATGTTTAGAAACGGCGGGTGGGGGGGGGGTTAAATTAAATTTCTAGTACAGTCTTTCATTTTTTGTTGCAACTTTCAGTCTAATGTTAGTTTTGTGCTAAATTTTCTATTCTTTTTCAAATCCTTTTGATAAATGTTTGCGCAGATTCACCCTTTAAAAATATATTGAAATCTTCTTTCGACTGTGATCAAGGTCATCTACAACAGAGATCACGTGCTCTGAGTGAATGAAATTGAAAACCTGTTTTGCTATATTTAAATGTTGAGTTCACGGCTTAATGACACTTGAAAATTTCTACTAAGTCTTATTTTATGACATAAAATAGTTCTATAAATATTTAATGGGTACAGCTTATATATCAGCGGATTTTATTTCTTTTATTTGTAAATCGTAATTTCTAGCCGTAAACAGTAAAATAAAAAGAACTGGTTTGGTAATCATATCATGTAAGAAAAGTTTAGGAGTAAATTATGAATAATTGTATATTACTTATTTTATAAATCGATCTACATTGTATGATCAAAGTATAGTCCAATACCGCGACTATTAATTAATGTATACAAATATATATACGTCTAGTCGGGTTTTAAAATCAAGGAATTAAAGTATGATGGATTTACTTCTGTTATTTGATAAGCTTCATGTAAAAAAAGAAAGAGAAAAATAGATTAAAAGATATCACATTTAACCCCCCCCCCCTCCTTATTTGTTTTCCTCCTATAGATACTGCTTATATATATAAGATTTTTTTTTATAAATGTATCAATAAACATTAGTAGAGTATATAGGCAAATTTGTTACTAAACCAAACTCAAGAAAAATTATCCGCCTAAGGTAGTAAATGTAATATAACCAATATTATTTAAAATCCATGAGTTTTTATTTCTGCAGTAAGAAATCGAATTTTCGCTTGATTTATTAAATTATACTGGTTAAAATATTTAAATGCAAGAGATATATTGTAATGAATGACTGATATACATGTATAGAAATTGTATTTTATCAAACAGTCATTCATGATATCGGCATTTCGTTTTTAACCATTTTGATAAATGAATAATACTTAAATTACAATTATTTAATAATTAATTACAACTGTCAGAGTATTAAATATTTGTTTATAGTACTAGTGCACTGATGTTTAATTGTGACCCCACTCTACCTCCCAGGTGTTTAATTTTGAAAATATAGAATTCACAAGAAAGTATCAGTTTGTGGTTCTGGAAAACGAAATTAATTGAATTTTACTTTAATATCAAAGACGCTCAGCATTAGCCATAACCTTTTTTATAAGTTATCTACTAGTCTAAGAGTACAGTAAAACTCGTTTTGTACGAACATGGATATAGCAAATTCACGGATATAGCGAAGTTTTTCTGGGCCCCCGGCAAAACTCTTAACAAATCTTTGTAAAATTTTACGGCTATAACGAACTCTTATATAACGAATTTACGGATATAGCGAACGATTTTGAGTCCCGTTGTAGTTAAATATAATTAAATTTACATATTTTATAACGAACTTTCAAAGATTATAAAAAAAATGATTAATTGAACTTATTCCTTTTAGCATTTATATATATAGGATTCAATTCATGAGAAAATCTTAGTTATCGAAGATTTTTCTTGCAATATGTGCTTCACTAACATGCATGGTAGTAATTCATCGTACGTTGTCCCAATCATACATATATGTAGGTATATAGTGTATGGAGAGATGACGTACTGGTAATGAATCATGTATAATACAAAGAAATTAACTTTATATTGTTTGGAAATATGACACACTACATATACTAATGAAATGAATAATACAAAAGAAATTACCTTTTATCTGGATTATAACTATGTATCAATTGATGTTTAGCATGAGACACAGCACGTGTCAATATACCCCAATAAAATGTGCTATGATTTTTTTCAAGTTTACCTCAGTTTACAATAGTATACAATAGTAATTTATAAGTCATTTATTAGTAATTGTAGTCATCTGTATTTAATACTTTGTCACTTTGATGTTTTGATTTATCATAAATCTTCAACCAAGAACTTTTATTAGATTTAATATATCTGGATTAAACACCATTGATGTTCTGAATTGACATTCTAGTAACAGCAAAAATTCAGTGAAGAACTCTCGTGTAAACATTGTTTTACGCAATACTTGTACTAATAAAAACACTGTATTTAATCATAAAAGTTTCTAACGTATTTTCTTCTTAGAGTGAGGCAATACAAATTTAATAAATGTCATTCATGTTTGGAATGTTGGGTCGTAACATGAACTGGAAAAAATTTAGTTGTTTAGCTTGAGAAAATTAATTTTTATTCATGTAGTAATAGACATATAAACACATCAAAGCTTGGTTTCCAAAAGCATTGGTATCTGTTCCATGTCTAGATATCCTCCGGTCAACCATGGTAAAAGAGCAGCCCGTCTCTTCCACTGAAGGAGTATCCCCTCTTCCTGTAAATTTATATAATAGGTTAAGTGAATTCTGATTGGTTATAAACCATAAATAATGATACAGGTTGTAAGTGAATTCTGATTGGATATAAACGATAAATAATGATATAGGTTGTAAAGTGCATTCTGATTGGCAATAAGTGATAAAATATTATATAGGTTGTAAAGTGCATTCTGATTGGCTATAACTGATAAATAATGAAATAATGTTGAAAGTGCAATCTGATTTGGCAATAAGTGATAAAAATGATATACCGGGGTAGGTTGAAAAGTGCAATAAGTGGTGAATAACGATATAAGTAAAAAGTGCATTTTGATTGGCTATAAGTGATAAATAATGATATAATAATGTTGTGAAATGCATTCTGATAGATAATAAGTGAACGATATAAGTTGTAAAGTGCATTCTGATTGGCGATACGTGAATGATATATGTAAAGTGCATTCTGATTGGCAATTAGTGAAATATATAAGTTGTAATGTGCATTTTGATTGGCAATAAGTGAAGTATGTAAGATGTAAAGTCCATTCTAATTGGCAGAAAATGAATGATATAAGAAGTACGTGCATATATATTGGTAATAAATGATTGATATAAGTAGTAAAGAGCATTCTGATTGGCCATACGTGATAAATGATAATATAAAATTAAATAAAAAAGTAACTTATGATACTTTGTTTATTAAATAGTATTCCACTAACTGAAAACATAGCATGCGTATATTATATATTCTTACTCCAAAGATTTCACAGCTCTCACTTCTTCTGGAAGTTGGTCCACATTTACTGTAAAATATTCTCATCATTGAAATACAAGTAAACATTGAATGAGTTTGTTTCAATGATTTAACGCCTTGTTATTATTTACGGAAAAATACATGTAAGACAGAAAGACATTTTTCTTTCAGAAATCTTCAATATTTCTCATAGATTTACATTTCTATTGGTAACCCGAATAATGATTTGCAAGTATAGTGGAATAATTTTTTTTTTAATTCTGTGAAAAAAAATATGTGTAGAATTTTGTATTGAATGATATAAAAAATCAGCAAAGTCTTTTTAGCTAATCAACAAGGAAAACGTACCATTTTTTTTATATTTCTAGGATTTCATTTTTATGTCATTTCAAATAAAAATCTGTGCATCAAATTTTTGCTTATGTTAAGTACCCTTATGTTAAGTACCCTTGGATTGTCTCTATCCTTATGACTGGCATGCAGGCAAAAACTAAATCAAATTTTTTCCAGGTTTTAAAGAGTTGTATTATTTGATTTGATTCTAAGACGGAATTAAAAAGTCAAAGATGAAAGACTGGAGATTGATTAATATCCACAGCCTAGTTTTGATACGGGAAAGAAAAGGGGGAGGATCTAACTTATATCAACACAAATGTGTGCTGATCTAGGAAAGAAATTATGAGGATCTAAATTATAACATAGCTTTTCTGACAGGAAAACACACTGTGTTGAAATAAAATGTCAAATTTTAAGTTTGAAAAAAGAAATTTTGCCGATTTTTATAAATCAAGGGAAAAGAGATAGAGAGCAAGAGAGGACTTAGATACTTTCAGATGATATTTACCCGGTGAAATCCCGATCGTAGATTTCTTTCTAAAAATATACTTTCTAGAGCCACCATTACCCCAAGCCGTGGAGAAGGACATACACAACTGCATGTAGATCTGAGGAAATAAACATACACATATAGATCTAAAGATATAAACATACACATATAGATGTAAAGATATAAACATACACATAAAGATCTAAAGATATAAACATACACATATAGATCTAAAGATATAAACAAACCATATAGATCTAAAGATATAAACATACACATATAGGTCTAAAGATATAAACATACACATATAGATCTAAAGATATAAATTCCCGTGGAGCTCAGTACATTTCATGATCTGCACACAAAAAAGCGTTCGATTTGCTTTATATTTTTCCTTATGTTGAAAGTATATAGATCTTCCTAATGTTCATTCCCAACACAACAGTATTGTAAAATATCAGAATTCGGGAATTTATAATAATTCCACATCAACACGACAAACATGAACAATTTGTAAATAAATCAAATTATACGGAAACACATTTCACACACCAGATATGATGCCATGTGTAAACAAGGGATTGTCTATCGTATCTAATTATGCGTCATTAATTACTTTCACATTCATCTTGTGCATAAAATCAAATTTATTTATGAATGTATAAATAATGTAATGTTAAAAATGTCTAAATTTTCGGCTAAAAGAACCCTCTTTCTCTTTTTTGAAAATCTTTTCTTTTTTATTTATCATTCAAACATTATTGCAGAATATGTCTTTAACATTTAAGCAGAGACAGTGATAGTTTCAGGAATACAGCTTATGAGAGAACATAGCTGTTGATTGTTTAATTTCCCTAAGTCATCAATATTTTACCATTTCTTGGCGACTTCAAAGGGGGGGGGGGGCTAAAGGCTTCTTGACCACCTCTGACAAAACACCCTCGACTGAGTTCTACATGTGTCCAAGAGACCTCTCTTTGAATGTCACGGTCGGTTAAACTCGGTCATATATTTTTAATCGTAGGGAAGATTTATTCATCAAATAAAAATCATATAAATTGAAGGTGAACAAAAAGCAACCTGTTATTTTCTAACACAAAATAAGACTACAAGTAACTGGAATTCATGCTTATTTTTAAACACATTTTTTTTTTATTATAGATGAGTATAAAGAAAAGTTATTGCCATGAATAATACGTATCATAGATAAAATAACTAAAAGAAAACTGTGACATATTGTCTAGAACCAATCAGATAGTGCGTTGTATTAGCGTATTATAATGAGGTATAAGATAGCGATATAAAAAAAAATAGAAGGTAAAGAGGTAAAATTTACCCTGTC
>NW_026936360.1:0-7025 GCF_032062105.1 Saccostrea cuccullata
TTTTTTAAACAATCAGAGAAGAAAAAAAAGTATATAAGGATTACAAGAGTAATTCATAATTCCAAAAATTACGTAGATATTGTATCTATAGGTCTGAGAAATATTAATTAAAAGAGAAAGGTAATAAAATATGCTTGATATTTGAAAACAAACAAAAACTGATAAAATGATGGAAATGATAACATTCATTCTTCTATGGACACAGTTTTTCACGGCAGAGTTTTTTAGAACTTTCATCTTTTTTATATGCATAATAATGATTGCACAGAGAGAAAACAAACCCCAGAGAACATGAATGATATCAAATGTATACCGAAGGACTGTGTACTTCTTTGTATAATTATTAAAATACCTTAATATAAAGATTAATATGAAAGCTAAAAACAGTGAAGAATAAATCCAGATCATTACAGAACATGCCAAAACAATTGACGCTGTAAGTCGAATCTTGCTTTCTAAGGGATGAATTGTTAATAAATATCTGATCATGGAGAGGTAAACAATGTGAGAATTTGAAGAATTTTTAATGAGTTCCCACAGAAAGAGAAAAGTCATATTCCAAAACCTTTTTTTGTACACAATGTCTTGAATTGCAACATAACCATATAAATTCGAAAATTTTGTCAGAAATATGACAATGATATTTAAAGTTGGTTTATATTCCTGTTTATATCCCTTTATATTGCTTATTGAAGAAATGAACAACATCATCCTCATTTCTGCATGTTTATTTAATCATAGTTACTTCCCAATGGTAGACAGGAATATTGTCGAACACTTCGCTGAAGTTAAGCTTCGTAATCGCAAAAACACAACTCTTTTCATAAGGAATGATTTAACATAGAGCCTACGTCGTATGACATTATGTGTTCACCTGTGCTAGAACCATTATGATGTCATAACCAATTTAATTTTTCTTTTTCTTTTTCAGATTCAATAGAAATTGAAGTAATTAGTAAAGCAATTTGAAATTCATGGAATTCATTTTAAGATTATGCAAAATACACTAAATACCTATTTAAGTGAAAAGCTTTTCTCCCATATTTCCATTATAGCGAAAGTTATCACCCATGTTTTTTTTAATTACTTATTATATTCATCAAAAATAAGTACTTAATCAGTAATGAGTTCCAATTCAAGTTAATTAATTATAATCATTGTATGTATCTTTAGTTGGATTGATAACGATTTGTTGATTGGAAGCTTGGTTAGTGTTTCAATTAGTTTGTAAATAAATAATCACTTAATATTTTATATGGTACCTGGGATATATAGGGTTTTGACTGCCAATAGTTTAAGAATGGTTCTAGAGGTCAAAATCGACAAACCTGTGAAGGTACGTATAAGGGGGCAGAATTCCCAGCTTATATTGTACTGTTCTAAGTAGTAAGTGTCTGGTCATCCCTGATCTTATTGAATGCCAGAGTGTGTGTCATCCCTGCTCTGGAATTAGCATCCGATAGTAACAAGTGTGGGGTCATCCCTGCTTGTTACTGCGCAAGATCAGGTGTGGAGACATCCCTGCCTGCATCTTGTGGTAGAGCATTGGTGTGTGGACATCCCTGCTTGTCTCTCATGAATGTGCGCTGGTGTGCGGACTTCCCTGCCGGTGTCACTTGTTCGCCACCAGTAAAGACCTTATATACGCAGTGCCAAGTGATTAAGACTGCGCATTGTACATATTTGCAGCATCTCAAGGCTATCTGTATCTATCACGGGTACGAGCAGGCGGGGGTTCACAGACAGTTACCTCCCTTGCACGGTACACAATAATCAATTATTTTTTTTGAAATTATAAAGCTTAATGACCTTATGTATTTCTCAAATTAGAGAAACCGGTAGGCACCTTACATTTACTACGCGGGTATGTTAAGGAAGCATATGATGACCGTCAAGCGAAAACCACCCTTAAGTGCATTATGACGTTTTCGAGAAAACGAAGGCTAAATGTTTGCCGCATTTTGCAAATAAATGCAGTGTGAAGACGCATCATTTATTATAATATTTCTTCATACAGTAAATGCTTATACTAAACAACATAATGATAAGTTGTAAGTTTAAGTATTACAGCCCACTGTTTAGTATGAAAAAAAAAATAATGATTTACAGCAAACTAAAGGTGAAAATCCTTTGAAGTAGCGAATATCACGATCTTCGCCTTCATTTTCATTTTCGAGGAACATTTTCTTTTTACTTCTAAACCACAACTTTGGGGGAGAAATCGCATATTATCTTTAGACTAGGGCAGCAACAATATGGACATCGATCTGCTCTTATTCAACATTATTTTTGTCACTATTTATTGATATTTTTTCTATATTTATGATAAAAAGCAAAGAAAGCCGAGGCGTTTGATTTCATACAAAGGTGTATAAGTTTATTGCAAACTAAACAGCGTTATGTACCAAGAATCAAAAACAAGCTTGAAGAAACGGGGAGGCAATTCACAGAAATATAATTTATCAGTATATCATAAAGTTGGAAAAAAAGCCCTCTTTACAATTTGCCCGGAAAGAATACTGAAACAAATGAAAAAGTTCGTTTTGTTTTGCTTTCTTATATTGCTTATCAACAACCCCCCCCCCCCCAAAAAAAAAAAAAAAGAAAAAGAAAAAATGAATCGCCTCCGATGTGTCTGAAATAATCAACATGTGTTAACATGTCAAAATGTACAAATACCGCTAACGAAGGGAAGTAACCTGCATTATAATTATTTATAGTTACCTGGCAACAGGAAGCGTTCAGTATTCACCACTTCCTCCAAAGATATTTCGGTATCTGTGTATATCTTATTTGCATGTTTTTGCTATTTAGAGGAACTGTTAATTATTCATTCTTTAAAATATTTGCTAAAAACGAGTTAAAAAACAAACTGATATTTTTTTTAAATCTGTTGGAATAATAATGCAACATTATGAATCCTTCGATCGGTTAATCAAAGACGAATGCACCCTACATGTTTAAGGAAAGATGAGAAATTATCATGAAAATGAAATTAATTAATCTCTACATTGTGTTGTATCTCAGTACTACATGGTTTGGAGTGGGTATAAGCAACTTATACTTTGATTAGGTTATAGAAATTAAATTAATTGATTCAAATAAAACTTGAAACTGATGAAATATTTAGCATGTGGCTAATTACTCCAAGTAAGCTACGTGTATTAATTTAATGTATCATTTAATCAACCAACCAAACCACAATAACACAACTGTAAAGTGACCTAGCATCGTTTTGAAAGGGAAGGGCAGCCATAGAAAAAATTAACTTACCTGAAAAAAAGTTGCCAAGCAAAACTAAATGCTCAAACTCGAAAATCCTATTTCGTGAGGGGGATAAGCCAGCAGGAAGTAGACATGCAGTGGGATTAACCCATATTCAAGGCTGTTTGTACAACCCACTGCACCCCTCTCAACAGAATAACATATGTACGACAGGTGCATTATGTACTGGACTATTCTTATGAGCTTTCGATTCCGCTTCACGTGCATGTTCATGTATGACAAGTTGACCTTCAGTATTTTCGGAGTATATAATATTTGGCCATGCATTGTATACTTAGTACATGTACATACTATTAGTATAATGTTCTCTCTCTCTCTTTCTCTCTCAGAATTATTTCAATGATTTTTGCACGAATTGTCTCACGTCACTCGATCCGCATTTATTATGTCAAGAATTTATGTGCGAGGATCGTATATTTTGGTCATTGTTTCCGAAAGTGTATTTCAGGGAAACTTCTTAGATTTTATATGCAAAGTCAGGTGTTATCTAAAAGTGTACATATGACAATGCTCCATATATCATTTCTTTTTAAAATCAAAACGAATGTCACGCCAGGTGCACGTAACAAGTGCTTAAAAGAGAAAGCAGCCATTACCCTCCCTCTAAATTTTACGTATTAAAAAAATTATCCTGTGCGGAAATTTTCATCCTGATAAATATATTTTTTTTATTTAAAAATATGGACCCTAGTCACACTGCAATCTACGAATTCACTCCTGGAAATGCATTTTTATATGCAAAGTTGAAACAAAAACGCATGTAGGTAAGGTTTTAATTGTCTTAATTTTAGCAAAATTGTAGTGTACAATCAATCAGGAAAAACACATTGTCAATTATTCTCCAATAATTAATTCTTTTCCTAAAACAGACATTTATTCGTTATGGAGACTTGCTATCAGTAAATCTTTTTTACTTCCTGTGCAAGTCCTGTACATTGATAAAAGGTGGTGGATGTGGAATTCCTTTAATAAGTCAAATATATAGAGATGGAGATAAGTTGATTGAATTGTGAACTTGCTTTCCACCACGAGGCGCGACGAATGCATATTTTCAGAACATAAGAAAGGAGGGGGTTCTTCCAATTACTGGAAGTTCAGTGCCAAATTTAAAGTTTCATTGGGTATAAATTATATTGCAGCAATGTATACTATATGCATCTTTAATGCAGGGTCAGGGATGACAATTACTTTGATAAAGCTCTTAATTCAGGCCATTTGTGTGAGATTAATAGAAAGATACAATCGAATCTGTTCATCAAACTGCTACAAAAAAGAATAAATTCATTTGGAGAAAAACCCACAAGGACAGAAAGTATTTATTTAATTTATGTGTGAAATAATATACTCTCTCTCGTGCGGGTTCGAATCCCACTGTGGGCGGGACTGGTCTTTCGGATGAGACCGTATAAACCGAGTTCCCCTGTCGCAGTAGGTGCTTGGCACAAAAAATCGTACCCACTCAATGGATGAGTACAGAGTATAGGACAATTAACTGGAAAGTGGTTCTCCATATGAGTGAAAAATTCTCGAGAGAGACATTAACAGTACAACCAATCTCTTTCTCTGGAAAATGATAGGATTGTTTGTTATCAGAATGCCCCTCATTAGCAGACATAATTTCCGTATTCTGAATTTCTTCAAATTCGTATACAAGGGACAAAGGAAAGTTTTTCTGTGGCCTTATAAATTTAGATATCCTCAACATTCTCATGTATTATCAATTCGCAACAGTTACTTTCACTCATATGTCGACTCGACATACCATGATCATGGAATTGTTCAAATTGTTCAATCACAAAATGACGATAAACAAAAACTTCTGAAACAAAAGAGCATTCAAACTAACAATCTGATTTGAACTGTGTATTTCTTTCTCTTTTTTTTTTGGGGGGGGGGGGGGGGGCATAAAATGTCTCTAGTATTAGTTGCGAACTTTAGTCTTCCGTCGAGATTTTACAAGCATAGACCTGTAAACAATAAACGATCTCCTCTAAAAAGAAAAATCTGACAAAAATTATTGTGAAGAAAGAAACAAAACATCTCCTGTCTCTTTTTAAAGGGGGAGGGGCAGTAAAAAACTGATTTTCTAAAATGTTAAAAGTATCGATCATAAAATGTGACTTAACAACGTAATTAAATAAAAATCACTTATTTAATGTCATTTGTTGTCAGAGGGGATTTTTCGTGTGCAGTTTTTACAACACAGCCATGGAAATGTGAGAACAAAATAATTGACGTTATCCGATAAATCACAGCGTCATGACGAAAAAATTGTATTTTTAATTTGAAAAATTTCACTAATAATTAACCTTTGAACAACAACATGTTATATATCATTAGAAGGAGGAGAAAATTTTCTATCAGGATCACTAAACAACTCAAAATGTCAAAATTTTCACTTAAGGGTGGTTCTTGCTTGACGGTCATCATATAAGTCATTTCTCGGAAAATTTAGACTTTTTAAAGAAAATTTAGTTTGATAAATTACCAAAACCGCTGATAAACGTCAACTGTTATTAATTACTGAATAAAGATAAAAGAGTGTCTAAAACAAAACATGCACCACTGCCACAGGATCACGTGACTTCTATTTATAGGGAAATTTTCCTTAATAAAAAGGTTAACAGAACAACAATTCCCCGGAGTTTACTAATTTCTTTGAGTAAATAAAATAGTTGAAAACATCTATTTGGCCTAAAAAGTGCTGCTATAGTCTAACTTCTGTCAGTAAAATAATTATTCCACACATTCGCACAACACCTTACCCTGTGTTTTGAATTTTTTACATATCAACCGAGATTTTTCGTAAAATCATGCTTAACTCGGGATTCTAGCAGCACTTCCCAAGTTTGTCAGACGGCAAACTTTCCATCTGTACAAATTTTATGTTTTGAAATATCCAGCTTATTGTTGTTCTGCTGCATTATTTTTGTCACAAATGACAGAGGAAAATCCGACCAGGATACGTATATCGCTGACTGTCTTCGAAAGAGAATATCATCGATGAAAATAAATTAGCAATCCTGTTTTATTAACTGAGACCCATATGAATTTTACAAATTATTAATGATATTTGCCTTTAAACTCCATTTCACGTATCTTTGTACAAGCCGTCGTAGCCAAATTCTCTTTACAAGACATGATCAATTCCCAAGTTACTTGATGTACACATATGACGTCATCGATGGTATATTTCAATCAAAATGACAGAATACAGCATAACAAAATAAGAACATTTTATTTTTGTTAATGTTTACACGTTTCTATTCATTTTTTAAAGTTAATTTACATCTCTAAATACCAATATTACGAAAACTTGTATTTTAAAATTGACTTCATCTTGCTTACTATTACGTCATAATGTAGCACTGATTTAGTCAAGGTAGAATATTTTGTATGCTTCCTTATCACCTTTGCGTATAGATCTTGACCTAAAGTGGACAAACCCATTTTCATTTTATGAAATTACATTTTGATATCTTGTTAATTCTATTTTGAGGGAATACAAAAATCCTAAAGATTAAATCTTCAGTTGCCAACTAAAGTATCAGTCACATTATCCAGCGATGGGATATACGATGAGAAACCGATGCATTATTTAATGAAAATGGCGTGGTTCCCGGCAGAGCACCACTAGTGATCGGACGGTGACTGAGGCCGTTTTACGAATCGGTGGGGTCATCGGTAGGAAATAATTCGTAGTTAAAATTCAGCAATGTCTTCATCGATGTCTCACATTG
>NW_026936361.1:0-71098 GCF_032062105.1 Saccostrea cuccullata
TCTTATTCTATCCTATATTTTTATCTATAGTGTATTGTGCAGTATATTACATATTTCTAGGGAAGTAAAATCTCAGGTGCAAACAAAAGCAAAAAAAAATGTTGAAACTATTTCATGAAATACTCAATCACTGCTTTCTAGAGACATATGGGTATGTATAAGTATTTTATCCCCAATGTTCCGAAGTCTTTGTATCTGAGTATTTGAAAATAAAATTGTTTTTTATAGAAAAAGCAATTAATGCATGTTAGTAAATGATTCGTAGATTTATTATCTAATTAATTTAAAAGCTTTATAAAAACTATCGTGAGGAAAATTGTTTGCATTTAAACAACATTTGTTATAATATTCTTTTGCAAAATTCTACAAACTTTCCCCATTAAATCAAAGATATGTCTTCATACAAATGTCTAATTTTTGGATTAATTTATTTAAACTAGAAGCACGAGACAAAAATCAAGGTTTAAGCAAAAAATAAATATGTAACCGTCTTAATTGCCAATAATAACTTGTGTACCGCTGAGAAAATGTGTATACTTCAGAATCATTTTCTACAGATAAACTTTACAACTTTAATATAGAAGAACGTAATTATTGAGGGAGGGATAAATAATTTTTTTTTTTATAATTCTTAGATTTTTTATATTCAATGTGTCGAATTTGACACATACACATTCATCATTGTTTTTTTAAAGTATATTTATGTTTAACATACAAAAATTAATCAGAACCATATAAATGGCTACATATCATTATAATAGATATAACCTTTCAAAAAATATAAAAAAAACTTTCCTTTAATGATTTTCGGTTTAAGACTAGAAAAAAATTAACCATTTTGTTGTTCAATGTTTTTACCAGAAAATCCCTTTAAATCCAAATTCCCGGATTAAAAACCAAGAAGAAGCCTCTTTCGTTTCCGATACGTGTAATTAGACAAAGCAAATGGATTTTTAAAAAAAATATCTTCTTTAATTTATCTTTCAAATATATTTTTTAATTGAGGCCAAAAATCCGTTGTAAGATTTCAAAACTTTTTTATACTGGAGGACGTGACCGGAAGTATATTTATAGCATTGATTTAAAAGAATAGTTGTAAAATACAGGATGTGTTGTTATGCTTGTAAATTGTAGACAGAGTGATTTTAATTATTCATGATAAATGCACATTTTGAAATTAAATTGATAATTTCTTCTACTTCATCTACAAAATAAATTGATTTTTAGGGGAAAAAACATAATTTTTTTGTTGAAAGATTTTTACATAACATTTCCTAAATAAACATATTTTAATTTGTTCCACTAGTTTTTAAATATTTTTTTTGTAAGTGTATGAGAAGACAATTTTCTTTTACAGCAAAGATGGAACCTATTGTCATGGAATAGTGACCATCCCCTGTCAAACGGTCACTTCCGCTTTTTCTCCTGTTCATACAATGTAACAAAGAAATGATGGGGGAAAAGTGTAGACAACTCATTGTGTAATTAACTAATGATGTAAGAATTTATACGAAACATTTCTGTACATACACAATCAATTCTTTTTACTGATATATTTATGGTATGCAGCAAACCACTTGCATAATAATGACTTTAAAATGACCTGTTAAAATTTTTATCTAATTCAAAGAATTGATTTTGTAAAAAAAATATTTAAAAATCATTCTAATATAATGAAAAAGATAAGATATACACAATACTGAAAATATTACTTTCACAAATGTTTAGAAATTAAAAGTTTCGTATGGAAAACGTAAAAAAAAAATATTCCTAATTTTAAGGATCTCCGAAAAGTAAAACCCAGATTTTTTACCAGACAGGAAGTAAAAATGTAGCAACAAATATTTCTCAAACCAAAGAGAAATAATTCTTTTCTGGTTTTTATATAATAGGTACTGTGACATTTTCTGTTTTTCAATACTTACATACATTTATGTCGTAAAAGTTGGATTGCTGTGATGAGGTTTTAATAAAAATTGCAGATATCCTTGTATAAAAATGTCTTATTTTTTAATTACTTAAATCACTTTCATGTTAACAGTTTTTTATTCATTTAATATTAAATGCTTACGCTGTTTCATGTTCATATGAAAATTCACATCTCATTTTGCTCAATCAGATCTATTTATTTCCCATGATCAACTAGAATGTTTACAAACACACAAAATTCCTCGTTCGGCTGATAGGTGTTACAAAAAAATTGAAAGCGTGCTTAACTTTTCTTACAAAGAATTCTCATCTTCTCTTCTTTTAAACATAATTATGTTTTTTATCAATTAATAATAAGTTTAATCACTTAAAAGAAAAGGCTTAAAAACGTATATTTATTTCTTCCCCTAATGAAACATTAACATTTTATTTGTTTTCATTATATATCAGGTATACATGTAATACTCTTTTGGAAAATAAGCAACTCTACGACTACTGTGATTTACTTATCAGTTGAGAAAGTGACTTAAGTGTAATGACATCTTTTCAGTTTACATGATTTGAGGGGAAAAAATTAGTAGATTAAGGTCTTAGTCCTCAGTGGAAAAATGTTGCCATTTATAAACCAGAAATGAAAGGTAAAACCACAGGAAAAACTCCTGATTTCAGTGACTGTGACACCAAATTCAAAAATGAAGAACATTTTGGAACACATATCACGTAACATGCAGTTTATAATTAAGAAATTGAATTTTCTTCGAGACAGCTAACTGGTAGCTTAAATACTTTCTTTAGACCGGAAAATTTTTGATAACACCCGTACCGTTATTTGAAATTATTTCTGTCTCTGTGATCACACTTCCCTTTCGTGGTTAATAGTTGCTTTGTCACTTTCCCTTTACAAATAAGCATAATTATATAAGACTCCAAACTTATTTTTGGTAGATCCCAGATCACCAACACTTACAGAGGCAACAATGTACACTCTTCAGGTAGAATATACACATTGCTTTCGAAAATGGAAGCGCGTTTATTCCTGTCATAAGTTTCCGATAGGTTAAATCATTTTCCTTAATGCTTGCTCCTTCTATAAGGTCAAGATGTAGTATATGAAAGGTGTCTTTAAATTTCTCAAATTTGAGAGATAAATTCCTTTTAAGATGCTATATAAGTAACGCTTGGTCAAAATAAGGTGTTTTGGGGCGTAATTTATACAGGTTAACAAGATCAAAAACCATTTTTGTAGGTGTCATATCCATTTTCAATGAAAAATTAAGAAATCCAGTCACGAATATGGTACCTTTTTCCACATCAGGCAAAGAAAAAGTGATTGTATTAGAGCAATCAAGTACGTTGAAAAAAGTGATTATGACGTCATAAGTATTTAGCACCAAAAGGTTAAGCTAAAATCATTTACTAGATTTTGAGTTTAACATGTTATGCAATTATTCTGATTGTGTGCAATGAAGCTGCAAATAACATGGCATCTTCTTCATTATTATTCCTGTATATCAAATTAAATAACACTTTATCTGCTAATACTTTAATATCGAATTAATTTATGCCTCGAAAACAATTGGTCTATTTAAAGATCTTGCAAAGGATTAAACCTATTCAATAACTTAATTTTTCAACGAAATCACAGCAATGTTCAAAAAGAGTTTTTCTTTCGAAACATTTAAAAAAAACATGAAAGTCCTTACACAGCAATATGAATAAAAGAAACTTTTTATCATTTTTTATAGCCTTTCACTACTGTTCATCATTGTATCATATATACAAAGTCATCCAACACAATGCAGAGAACCATTAACACTGCCCACGTTGAGCAATGCCTTACTAACTCAAAAGGTGGCCATTTTTCCTGGAAAAGAAGGTACGATTTTGAGGGGATTAAACAGTGTTGAAAATACAATTATCGACATTAGCCGCCAAAATATTTCCAACCATGGAAATCTGGACCACAGTCTTGTTCTGTACAAGCCACATGTCAATATCATTTCTTTAAAAATATTGCTCTTAACAATAACCAAAAACCATCATTTAGGCCCAATGCAGCAACTCTTGTTGTAGTAGAAGTGAAAGCACTTGTTGTGACGTAACCAACGGACCCGGATGTACTCGCTGCCAGCCTATCTACAGTACAGTCAACGCGGTTTATGCATTTACCGCGCACCCCCGCGGTGCGAATTTCATCGCGGTTAGTACAGGTGTCTCAGGTAAAAACCGCGTGCCCCCGCGGTTCAGTAATCCAGGTAGATCACACCGTCGCGGTGCATCTTACAGATTACAGGTGAAAAAAACAGTCTTGATCTAAAACGCGAGTTACCTCCCTTTGAAAACATTAACCAAAACAAAATAAAACGAAATTAATGATATTTTTAAATTCATTGTCATTGAAATATTTGAAGTACAAAATGAAAATTAATTTTTCTAAAAAAATATGTACTCTCATGTATCTAAATAATTATAACAATCGTCAAAGCAATTTTCAACTAGCGTTTACAAATTCTTGAATTACTTTTTTTTAATGCGTTCATTCTATTTAGATCCAGGACTTTCGATATAAATTACTGTATGTGATATATTTATACGACAATGCAAGATAAAACACCCAGTGTGCTATTCATGGTATTCAATATTAATTCATATTTTCGTTGCGTATTTTTATTTTAATAGTGGATTGATTAAAGAAACGATCTATCGCAGTGTCACTTTCAGTGGGGGCTATGAATTAAAGTGTTTAAAAAATATTAATCTTCAAATATAAGGTTATAATACGCAGAAGTTTTTATGTAATCAGCATTCTCCGAGTCGTCTGTAAAGTGTCATTCCTTTATTCTGGGGCATTGTTCTTGAAATCAGTAGGGTGTGTATGTGTGTGTAATTTGATGGTCTACCAATCCGTAAAAAATAAAATTACATAATGTCTAGAGCTAGACCTGGTACGCTTACTTGGTCCTCACAGCCGTACACTGGACAAGGTGCGATCTCCTGCACCAGCCCTACCCCTGGTGTACACGTGCGTGCCCGAAAGCGGGTTAGCAAATTTCAGCTTTCGTACATGTTTAACGTACTTCACAATGACATTTACATTATCTTATAATTTAATACAAATTTGAATTAATCATTTAAATTTACGATATGCAGATTATCATGATTACTTTCGTGTAAAAAGTCAATTTTGATGTAACATTCATCCCCCCTTACCACTTATTTACTTGGACTCTATTAATGTGTCTTACACAAAACTCAGCACAATCATAACTTTGGATGGGGGTTATTTTCCCAATATCAGTAGATAGAAGCTAAGTTGATTTAGAAAATTTTGTATTCATGTATGAAAATTCAACCAAAACATTGCCAAAAAAACTACCAAGCTTATAACTGCAAAATTCTATTCGGACTATTAACAAAAATTTACTGAAAAAAGAAATTCATAAACACCACAAACAATATCGGAACAACATTTTATGTGCATTTTGCATTGGTAAGTAATTTTTTTGTCCTTGTTAGATGTAGTACATGTATACACAGTGTACATGTAGCTGCACGGACTAATCGTGGTCTCCTTAGTAACTGGTGGATTCCTGTGTATTGTGCGCGTTCAAGCGGAGAGGGATTTCCTGTCTCACAGTGAAACCCACTGTACTGGGTATAATTTCACACCTTTGTGAAAGACAAAGGATTTAGATTTTTGTAACATTTTGACAGTTTTAAAATATAAAAATTAATCATAAACCGGGTTGATTATAATTTTTGACCCCCCCCCCCCCCCTCGCCCCAAAGATTCCCCTACTGCCGTCTGCATGAAAAAAAAAATAAAGTTGTATGTTTCAAAAACATTAATTTTACATTTAAATTGAACTAGATTGATCTTAATAAATTTAAATGACTTGCTATAGAAGTATACATGTAAATGATAGAAATATTAATTCTTTTACATAAAATTATACATGTTTAACTAAAGGACGATATATCAATTTATTATGCACGACCGTATGCACAACAAAGCGCCCCGTTTCATATTTATACTATTATTATGCTTAAAGAAAATTTTAATAAGCTTTCTTTTTTATTTGCACATTGAGAGTTAATTAATTAAGTAACACTCTAAACTGCATAAAGTATTTCTACTACTCGGTGTTTTCAGTTAACACGTTTTCCTCATAAACATTGTTCGTACTTACAAGAAATTACTTGACTATGATTTCAAGCTGAAATGCGTTGCCGTTTAAGATGAATCTTGACGATTTAAAAAAAAAACAAATAATAATACGAGAGAGAGAGAGAGAGAGAGAGAGAGAGAGAGAGAGAGAGAGAGAGAGAGAGATTTACTGCACACTGCCTACAAACATGTTTCAGAATATCTAGCTCTTCCAACCATCGAATATTTATCGAAACATGTATGCGTTTCATAGTAAGTGATATACGGTATATAGTCATTAACTGATTAATTTAGAGAAATAAAGTTTATGCTGAAGAAATAATTTATTTTTAAAAACATGTTTTAAAAACTTACATTTATCAAACATCAGAATAACTTGAAAAAACAATCATACCCTATTTCTTTTTGTTTTGGGTTTTTTTTTTATTCTTCGGGTAGTATAGTTACAATGTACATGTATAATATCTCTAATAGCACCATTCTTTTTACAACTCAAAACCTACAATTTTACCGATCGACCGAACAATATTCAGTTATAGATTTTATACGGCCGTACAGGTAAAATAAATACGATTATAAGCCAGGTAAGTCCCACCGCCGCGGTCTATACCTGGCTACAGGTAGGACTGCGATGAAATAACCGCGGGGGGTGTATCGCGGAAAGGATCAAAACACCGCGGGGGGAGCGATGTTTAATGCCTAATCCGCGTTGACCGTACTGTATTATTATGTTCACGTGTTAAGACGAACAGGACGCTACACGGTTAGCAGAAGATATACGTATGAAACCAAACTTGAGAAGGTCGTAGCCGGTTGTACCTGCAATAGAAGTTCTAATTTCCTTCGACCGATCTTGTCAACAATGCTGATTTAAATTTACTTATTTTATCTTAAATTGAAAGTTTTTCTTGTTAAAGTTATAACAGTTAAGATACATACATACATATATAATTATATATATATATATACATATATAATTATATATATATATATATACATATATAATATATATATATATATATATATATATATATATATATATATATATATATATATATATATATATAAAGCACAAATTACAACAACTCTTAAACTAATATAACTGCCCTAAGTGAAGAAATATTAATATAGAAAGCACAGAGAAATTCACTTTTACAAGGATACCCACTTCCGCCCCAGCCCGGGGTTGAACTCTCGACCTACGGAATCTGTCTCCTAGCAGTGCAGGAACAGCGCGTTAGACCGCTCGGCCATCTAGGCAAGTTAAAAACTTTTCTGAGTGAAAAATATCCCATTCCCGTGGAAATTTATACTTTGGATAGCACTGATCCGATATGCCCTTGTAAATTACCTAAAATACGAAATTTAATCTTTGTATACTAATATCTTCTGTATATTTTAAAACAAAAACACCAGAAAAAAATATTTCAAAAGCAATGCGGCTTGTCTACACTCAAATTAACTCTAATTGTATACGGTATCGGTAGAATATGAAACTCTTTATAGTCATTAAGAAAATGTTTGTTTAGCAATTGAGTAACGTAAAAACATAATTAATTTCAATAGAATCATCATTACCTGAGGAGGTAGCAGTAAGCCAGATCGTGTGATAGTTAGTAGTGCTGTGATTTGACGCTTGTCATTCAATCCAACGATGTTTATTTGCTTTGACCCCCCTTCGTCCATTGTCCACTGACCCCCGGGGACGATTGGAACCCCTGTCTGATCCCAGTTATGAATAAGTTCGTCTGGGATGTCATATTCGGTAATCGTCGTTTGCACACGTTCAAAGAAATCGTCTTTCAGCTTGGGGAAGTCAACTGGGGCTGTTCTTGCACTTTTAGTGCCCTTACGTCTAACAAAAGCCATCCGATTAAGAACTGATTCAGCCCAAGTTTTCGTTAAGTCTATACGTTGTAAAGGATTTTGTCATGATGTTTAAGAATTCCAGTGGCTGCCAAAATAACAATTTGAGTCGAAACTATTCCACCTTCACTTCGTAATTGCTTTAAATATTCTTTTAAATTCTCGTCATATTTTCCCAAAAGGAGGGGATATCCTCTGTCGTCTTTGGGTAGCTCACTTACTTCATTCTTCAAAAATAAACATTTTCTAAGAAAGGACGACTTTATGCTTCGAATCCGGCGTACTCTTGTTAACTGGACTCCCAAATTCTTTAGTATATTTTCTTGCGGCATTGGTAATACCATTTTCAACAGCATACTTGGCTATTTTTGCTCGAATTTCGGGACTATAATTGTTGTAATTTCCCCGTTTTCTCTTTTTTCCACCGCTACCGATAATTTCCTCATAAACTTCTTCATTAGCTTTTATAAATTCATGTTTATCAGTCTCAGGTAATAATTCCGATTTTCTTTTCGGTGTTCTGCTCAAATATTTGAACAAATCCATCCTCAATTGACAGAGACTCTGCCACAAGTACTAGTATCAAATGGTTTGAATGCATAGATTTTTAGACACACAGAGGTGATGATTGCCTGAGTAATATTCACACACAGTCCATACGTAGCAGGGCTAATTTTTTTGTATGTGACGAAAAAGAGTTATCTTTCTTTGAAGGAAATTAAACATAACAGAGTTATCTCTCTTTGACATACATGGAACTACGCGTGGGTGAATTTAAAACGGGGCGAAATCTTTTTATAGTGTGAAAGGGCGAAAATAACACGGGGCGAAAATAACCCTGTATACAGTATATTGTTCTTGTTTTTCCTCATGATTCTTTGAGCTTTGTTCAAGTCTATTGCTAGAGATTCAGATACATGTTTTTATTATATACCTAATGTGTATCACCCAATTTTACTGTTGAATTTACGCTATCACGTGACGTCGTGATCCGATTTTCCGGATCACCAACATGTTGTTTTCTGAATCCATATCACCACTCTCTGAAACTGATTACGTAGTACACAGAAATATGACGTTATTTTCCTTGCGCGTTAAAAAGTCCCTTGTTATTATGTTTTGTTTTATGGATAAATGTTATGCAATTGATCTCTAAGGTTTTCTTTTGCTATATTTTGCTAGATATGAAGGGGTACAAAATAAATTTATCATTATATCAGTAACTTGATCCGAAGAGCCGTATCGCATCTCGTGGACAGGCGCGAATCATCAGATCAAACTGGACGCTTAGCGTCTCGTTAGATCTGATGATCAGCGCCTGTCAACTCGACGTGATACGACCCTTCTGATCAAGTAACTGTTATAATAATATATATATATTTATCTGGTATTAAAACTGGACAGATATAGGCAAATTTTAGATCTCCACATTTTGTATCCACTGCCTTTTGTACTTGTGGCTCATGGAAGAAAAAAATTAAATGGAAATGCTGCATTGCATTATTAAAAACTAATAAATGTAAATACATTTTATTTGCAATTTATTACAGGTGTTGAACATGTATGGATGTTTTACTCCTGGCTGCTTAAAACAAGAACATTTTGGAGGAAAATAGAAGCTTGAATGGTAAACTTCAGACTGTATATGGAGCATATGATCAATTTTATAAGAAGACTTACACAGAAAAAAAAAACCATGTAAAATAGCAAGCTGAACTTTCACAGGAATTTAATGTTGATGTCATCATTGGTGATGCAAAACAATTCAAATATTACACAGGTGTAACACCTAATCCGTTTCTTGGAGTATATTTTTTTGATACCAAATGATCAAGTTATACCAATACAATTTCCATCTAACAGATCAAAAGAAGTTATGGCAGTCAATTATTTTTAAAAATTATGAAAATGAGACATGATTTTCATTATTCTGACTTGGCTTTTCGATTTAAAATAAGTAAACAGACAACAAATGTTATCTTTACGCACTGGATCAATTATATGTTTTTGAGATTTGGAGAGCTTTCCATCTGGCCTCAGAGAAATGTCATTAAAGAAAATATGCCACCCAAGTTTAAGGAAGAATTTCCGACAACTTTTGGTATTCTTGACTGCACAGAAATAATTTAAAAAACCATCATCTCTTAAGGCCAAATCACAAACCTACAGTGACTATAAATGTTAATTTCATACTAAGTTAAATAACTCTTATTTGTAAATATGGAACTCTTCAGTCTGGGGAGTTTGTTTTGCACTTATATTAAATGGAGGGATGTTAACTGGTGTTTTACTGACTTGAATGAATTTAACAATTGGTAGCAGAGCCTGGTTCCATGATACAGAGAGAGGATATTCATTTATTGTGAAAAAAGGGCTAAAACTGAGTGAGTGACTTACAAGTGTTGAAATTGATTCCTAAAGACAAAAATGGCAACAAAAATTAACCCCCCAGAATATAGCCAGTCGAATCCTAGGAGCTTTATAAACAGGAGCTGCTTGCATGGAAAGAAATTACAGAATTCGAAAAGAAAAAAAACAGGGAGTAGCAAATGCCCTAACATTACCAGAAGATGATGAATCAATAATTCGAGAAAAAGTGTTTGATCAAATTAAACTGGATGACTTGAAGAAGGAGACAGGGCTTGAAACATTGATTAAATTTCTGGATAAACATCTTGCAAAAGATGATTTGTTGGACAGTTTGACAAAGTTTGAAGATTTTGAAGATTATAGAAGAGCAGAAGGTCAGTCTATTATAGAATACGTAGGTGTGTTTGATGCAAAATATAGGAAAATACAGAAAAAAGAGATGAAATTGCCACCAGAAATATTGACATTCAAGTTATTGCGTAGAGCTAACATCTCAAAGGAGGAGACAATGATTGTGCTAACAGGAAAGAACTATAGTGAAAAAGAAACTTTATATGAACACGCTAAATGTTCCCTTCAAAATCAATTTGAAAGGTGGAGCATCTGTGGCCATCTCTGCTCAATCGACAGGACCATATATTAGGTTAGAGTCCGCATTCCTTGCCGAGAATGAGGAAGCCTTGATAGCAGCTGGATATGTACGAAGCAATTCTTATCGCCCTGGATTTTCTGGAGGTAGACGCGGTGGATGTGGTCGAGCTTCTGATGGCGCAAAATTGCAGGGATATCGTCAGCCGGAATACAACTCCTTCAAAACAACACCCAGCCAAATACAGGGAGGACTTAAGAAAGACATAAATCCTACTGGTAGTGATGGTAAACTTTGATTTATAAATCATGTGGTTCTTCAGACACATGATTACAGATTGTCCTTATAGCTGGGAAAACATGGCAAAGGTCAAATGTGTACCAGAGAACATGCAGTGTTGTTTACTGGATTTCAACGAGAAGACATATCTCGTTTGTGTGTGGATGCCCAGAACTGTGCTGTACTTGACAGTGGATGTAGTAGCACAGTTTTGGTCAGCTGTGGTTCAACAACTACCATACATACTCGCCTATAAGTAGGTATTTTGGGTGTTAAATATTGGTCTAAAACTCTATGTCCGACCTATAGGCGTGTCATAAAGAGACAGGTATTTTTCTTGGAGGTAAAATGTAGCATCTTATCTGCATTTCTGACGATTATCAAAGAAATTGTCTGGATATTTAAGATAATTAATGTATTTTTAGATTATACATATTAAGTACAAGTATATACATTTTTAATAATTTTATTTGCATTTTAAGTGACAATTACTTTTTGTTTGATAATTTAAGATTAAATATTAGTGTCAATTCGAAAAATATTAATTAACACCAGGTTAAAATATCAATGGATATACTTGAAATTGTCACCAGATTTTGGCAAAAAAGTTGCACCGACTTATAAGCGGGTCAATAGCAAATCCAACCAAAATGACTTCAAAAATTACAACCGACTTATAAGCGGACTGAACTATAGGCGAGTATATACGGTATTTAGAGTCCTTAAGTGACAGTGACAGGAAGAAGATCGAGTGTAATGACAGTAAGAAAGTGTTAAAATTTGGAGGAGGAACTTGTCTAAAGTCAACAGGAGATTTCAGTATTCCCGCTTTTCTAGCAGGCAAATCTGTAACCATTCAAACAGATGTTGTAGAATCTGACACACCCCTACTTTTGTCCAAAGATTCCATGAAAAAGGCTAGTGTGAATATGGACCTAGAGAACGATACAGCAAAATATTCGGAAAAAAAGTAGCACTAAACTTGACAACAGCTGGTCATTATTCATCGTCGGAAATCCACGGCTGATAACGCTTCGATCCTCTCTCCATCACCCAAGGGTCCATTCATACTAATTCGCTCGTTTCTCATAAATATTCATTAAATTTGTTGTCCAATGAAATAAGCCTTTACAGGTTATTCGAGCTCTCCTGTTTTAAAGGTAGAATTATTGTAACTCACTTGCATAACAATGGCTGCGCCCTGTAAATCATGTACTTAATGCTGAAAAATCGTATATGATCGTTCTTAAAGATCACTTTCGTCATATACAAGGTAATAAAACTATTTTGCAATCACGACATCAAAGGATTTGTAGGCATTATGTGTGTTAAAAGGTATTATCATTTCACCTTGCTTGCACAGCAGAGCGAAAGTGCGTTGAAAGGGACTTCCTCATTGAACAATATCGCTTTAGAAGTACCAAGAGCCACCAATCAAATCGTCTCATTAATTATTCATGAGAACGAGCAAATTGGTATGAATGGACCCACGGGTGATGGAGAGAGGAACGAAGCGTAATCAGCCGTGGGTTTCCGACGATGTTCATTATTGTGTCCCTATAGATAGGACTCAAACTGTAGCAGTAGCAGATGTGTGAAAGGTGGAGACAACAGATGGTGAAAAACTTTCTTAGGAAAAACTTCACAGACAGTTTGCTCATCCACCAATAAAGAAGCTAGTAGCTCTATTGAAAGATGCTAAAAATTGGAGGGAAGAATACTATGAGATATTGATAGATATTGAGCGAAAATTTGACATTTGCAATATTTTTTGCAAAAAATCCAGCACGGCCAGTTGTTGCTTTGCCTTTAGCAACAGAGTTTAATGAAAAAGTGGCAATGGACTTGAAAAAGTGGAATGACAGATGGATTGTACACATCATTGATATGTGGTCAAGGTTTACTGTATCTGTGTTCATCAGTAGAATGAAACCAAGTGATGTAATCGACGGTTTGATGACACATTGGATAGGAGTATTTGGAGTAATGGGTGCTATATTTACTGACAACGGAGGAGAGTTCAGTTCAGAGGAAATGGGAGAAATTATGTCCATTCTCAATGTCCGCACTTGTACAACCACTGGAATGAGTCCTTTCAAGAATGGATTGTGTGAAAGGGTTCACGCAATTACTGATAGCATGTTAATCAAGCTTGAAGAGGAGTATGGGAAGAAAGACTGTCAGACACTACTTTGTTAGGCAAATATGGCGCGAAATTCCCTTCAGACGTGGAATGGATTCAGCAGTCATCAACTTGTTTTTGGAACCTATTCAAACCTTCCTAACATAATGACTGAGAAATTGTCAGCACTTATGGGTACCACAACCAGAAAAGTATTTGCAAAACATCTGAACACATTGCATTCAGCTAGAAAAGCTTACATCCAAATAGAAGCTGAGGAAAGAATATGACGTGCACTAAGATGTAAAGTCAGAGCATTTGAGCAAGTTTTCAATAATGGAAAATGTGTGTTTTATAAAAGAGAACGAAAAGAAAGATAGTTAGACCCAGGTAAAAATGTGTTCCAAGACGGCAGTGTATTTGTCCGTTTATCACCGAACAGAATTTGTAAAATTGAGGACAGTTTTTCTAGAAAAGAAACTGAAGAGCTAAAGAAAACAGGAAATGAAGAGCAAAAAAAAAAACTATTGGAAGTGAGCAATGCAATAACAGAAAAGCAACCGGCTCTAAAGAAAGTGAATATGAGTTATCAGAAATCATAATCAAGAAAATATCTACCAGAAACACGGATGGTGCTTCAGAAAACGTGCATCTGAAACCTAATGATAAAGTAGCCTACAAATTAGATTCTGAAGAACAATGGAAAAAAGCAACTGTTCTTTGAAGAGCAGGAAAATCTACAGGAACCAACAAGAACTGGTACAACATACAAGATGATGAAAGTGACGACAGAAAAAGTGTTGATCTTGGTCGCCTACCATGGAAAAATATTGAAAACAGAGTAGATGAACAAATAACTGTTGACGGGCAAGTGGTCAATATAAGTAATATTGATGAGGTTGATATAAAAGAAAAGACTCTCATAAAGGCAGCTTAAGAGGAGGAGTTACAGAAGCTTCAAGATTTTAATGCATATGACGAGTTTCCGGACACAGGTCAATCTGCTATTCCAACGAGATGGGTCATCACTAAAAAGGAAGGCAAAGTAAAGGCAAGACTAGTCGCAAGGGGGTTTGAAGATAAAGACATGGTTCAACGAGATACATGTAGTACCACTGCAAGCAAAGAGGCAATACCATATTACTAACCATTGCAGCAAGTAAACAATGGATCATAAAGACCACAGATATAAAATCTGCTTTCTAACAAGGCAAAGAATTTCATCGTGATGTTTATCTCAAGCCACTTATTGAGAGTTGCGTTTCCAAAAGTATATTATGGAAACTTAGACACTGTTTGTACGGATTGAAGGATGGAGCTAGACAATTCTACCTGAGCGTGAAAGAAGAACTCTTAAACTTGCATGTAAACAGTCCAGGTTGGATCCAGCCGTTTTCATATTAAAGACCAATAAACGTCATGGAATTATTTTTTGTCACGTAGACGATTTCTTGCATGCCGGGGATGACGTACTAGAAAGAGTCATGATGCATTTACGTCAAAGGTTCTTAGCAGGAAAAATAGAGGAGAAAAATTCAACTACCTTTGTTTTCAAATAAATCAAGAAAAGGACAGAATCACTTTGGATCACACAGATAATGTCCAATCGCTTAAAACTATGACAATGGATCCTGACAGAGCTCTACAGAAACAGGATATTCTCACTCCTGAAGAACAAACTCTGTTTAGAAAAATTGTTGGACAGTTAAACTGGGTTGTGCAGGTTTCCATACCAGATATGTCCTTTGAAATGGTGGATCCTAGTACAAAATTGAAACAAGCCCACGTCAATGATTTACTTCATTCGATCAAGGTGATCAACCGATTGAAGGATATGAGATCTACAGTGTGTTTTCCCAAATTAAAGGACAATTTCACAGAATGGAAAATAATGGTATTTACGGATGTCTCCCTAAGGAATCTAAATGACGGTGTGGGAAGTTCAGGAGCTTATATAGTATGTCTTACAGACAAGGAAGGGAACTGCTGCCTTATAACCTGGCAAAGCAATACGATAAGACGAGTTGTACGGTCTACCATTGCCGCCGAAGCATTAAGACGAGAGGAAGGATAGGAGTCAGAAGCGTTCCGCAAAAGTATTTTAGAAGAAATCCTTGGACACAAATTAGTGGTGAAAGTGTATACAGACAATAAAAGTGTTTTTGAGTCACTAAATTCCACTAAACTTGTTGAAAATAAAAGACTTCGCATAGACATAGCGGCTATAAGTGAAACAATAAACTGCGACCAAAGAACCACAGTTGAATGGTTTGTCGGGAAAAATCAGTTAGCGGACTGTATGACAAAAAAGGGAGCATCCGGACTTCAAATGTTCCAAATTATACAAAGTGGAAAATTCATTTAAGAGCTTTTCTACACACTTTTTGAATTGCAATTGTTCAATTTTAAGTGAATTTCAATTGTCACCAAAAGAAGAAAAGTATTATCTATGTAAAGAGCAAAGTCCACGAATCATCAAAAAATGCCTCTTGCAAAATATTAATGCAATTTTTATGATTGATAGTATAGACTTTAAGCTTTTCATAACCGTTTTTCTTTTTTCAATATCTATTATACTTTTTAAAAACGAGATCTTGCAATATGGCAATGTTTTAGTAGAAAAATGCAATAGGAACGTCATTTTTTTGTAATGTAACGTCACGTCAATTAGCGATAGAATGACCTTGCAATTACAATGCACAGATATATAGGCATATAGGACTTTTAAAATGCAATAATTAGAATCAATTTTATGTTTATCTTATCAACTTCATAATTAATAAAGATGATGATTCTGAATGAATAGAATTAGAAAAAAAATATTTTGTTTAACTAACGCGCTTCATGAAATATGCTGGCGTGAAGCGTCGTAGTTCATAACCTCATGAATCTTCAAAAATTAAATTCATTTCTTAAATATTATTGATTTGTTGAAATGCATTTGTTGTTCCGCTACCCTGCCTATGGTTATTACATGTAAGTAACCAAACTAAGCAACTGCTAAATTTATAGTTATGGTGATCAAAATTGTAAATGCTATAACATCTGACTTAAAACCATTGATTAAATTCAATCACTGGAAAGTTGTTGCATAATGCACTGGTGACAAATATGGCTCATAGGCCTCTTGATTTTTCTTCAATGCCCGATTAAAAACAAAACGTACTTAGATTTGGTAAATGTTGTTACATTAATTATTTTTAACGTGAAGTATAAGTAATATTTCATATTTTTAATGAATAACATTTGCTATAGCAGTAAAAATTTCACTTCCTGCAAAAAAGAACAAAGATCTAGATTTTTCTGGTCGCATGTTTATTGCAATGGCGACCGTAGAAATGGGAACGAAGTAGCACAGATGCATTTAAAACATATGGTATTTTGATAGTTTTTTGCAATAAAACAGTAAACTTTTGAATAAACCCGTTGTTTTACGCGTTTTACCACCTATAATTATGAATTTATTTTTTCCCACTGAATAACAAGTTGTCCGCTATCAGATGGTAATTACATGATTTCTAGTTATACCTCGTTTTAAATTTGTGTTTGCCATCACAATTAAATAGCTCAGTTATGACTAAAACATGGAGAAAATGTTTTTAATGCACTGAAAAGTCGCACAAAAAAACACCTAAAGGGTAAAAATGTCGTCAATAGGAAATCGGCAGAAATACATGTAGGATGAAATGAAATAGTGTGTGCCATCGAATGATATCCATAAATCGTCTGCGTAAGGAATATTACATGCTAAAAAAAAAATTATAGTTTGCTTGTTGTTTTTTTTTTCATAAGAAAGTCAACGACGCTTTCCGCGCGAGAGCGGGCGGGTCCTAATCAACCAATTAAAACGCTTGTTTTACAAAACGAAATCCGTGATTCAAATAGTTCAATTTGTCAGATCCAACAGTAGCATAATACAACGCAACGCTATTTCGGCCGGAGTGTATACTTTGAAGCGAGATTTGCGATAAAAATCTAGAACTTAATACCAGTCAGGCACGAAGCATCGTTTTTGAAAGTGGGGGGGGGGGGGCGGGCTACAGAAAATTTAAATTTACCCAAACTCGAAAATCCTATTTCGTGGGGGGAGGGGGGGGGGTAGTGGCCAAGTTTTTTCAAGGCAAAGTTCCTTTCACAACTTTCTCCTATATTTTCTTCCTATGTATATACTGTGGTAAAAAGTGGGGGGGGGGGGGCAACCATGTTTTTTAATAGAAATTTTCTATAGTACAGGTAATGTTGGGGGAAAAGTGGGGCGCCATGCCCCCCTCTGGATACTACGTGCCTGCAGTACATTACTTGAAAAGGAGTATATGTACACAATAGTTGAAAGGACCTTTTTCTATACATTTTTATAACTTGGCGAGCACTCGCTTATATTAGGCCTCAGTTGTTAAAAAAAATTTCACAGCCAAGCGAGAAATATCTGCGAGATTCGCGCACACCTCAATCTCAGATTGTTTTTCTCATCTTCACGAACCAGCCAATCGCTGGGTCATGTTTAATCCAGTAAAATAATTTATGTATGGAGATTGGTATTTGTAGTGTGTTGTTAATACATTGTTTCCGATTGACTTTAAAATTTTACTGCATGTTTTATTACAGGGAAAGATGGATTTTATCAGAAAAAGGCTCCTTAATAAGACCTTATTATAGACAGCATTTATAAGAGGAAAGTGTAAAATGGTCTCAGTTTTTCTTGAAATAGAAAACACATTTATGGTCGTAGTAAACAATTTCAGAAAAGAAGGGGGGGGGGGTATACAAAGGACGAACATTAAAAAAGTTCTATCTTTAAAAAAATATATTTTAAAAGAAAATGTTACAGTAAATTATATAATTTTTAAGTATATTTTAGACAAGTCCTGTAGTTCACAAAAATGCTCATATCATTGTATGTAATGAACGTATAATTTATGTCAACGCATGCCCACCGTGATCTCTTTAAATCGAATAGTTAAAATACTTATCATGTGCATTTTATGTAAACACACACACAAGTTCTACATTGAATCCAGTTTACAGAGTTATTAATTTTTTTAATAATAGATAATTTCCCGTTTCAATTTAATAAATTTAACAAAGCGATAGAAAACTACATGTATATCCTTTAAAAAAAGGGAATTTCACCATTTCTCCCTGTCACTGATTCCCGATGACTGCATCTATTATGACGTCACAAATGACGTACACCGAGTAACGTCATGTCCAACTGTGAAATCATAAGTTTGTTTTCCTTTGATTTCAGAAATGTTATTTTTAAATTCTTTGCCACATTTATTGCCTTCATTGAACAATTGACTGCTTTTTTCTATCACCATGTGTGTTATTTATTTATTTGATGTCCTATGACCTACCAATGAATCACTGACTCTCACTCTAAAAAAAAATTACGGATTCTTGATAACAAAGTTTAACTCTAATTTCCTATACTCGTCACAGTCATAAACAAACATAATAATTGACGTGAAAGTTTATATTTGCGATAGCCACACATATAGTAAGTTGAAAGTTGTACTTGTCTGTAAATCAAATCTAATTCTGGAAAAAGAACTGTCGATAAATCGGCACTTTTAACGGATATGTTTTTAGACTGAAACCATCATATTTATTCCAGTAGTCAGACATGTCTACAGGTGCCTCAGTTGACATTTTCTTACAGGTGTGATATGAGTGTCAATCCACTTACATAATCAATTTTATACACCTTTCTAATTGATCCTTTAATGTTTGTATAAAAAAGACAATTGTGGTGGTTTATGATCATAGCATTTATACTTGCGTTGACATTTTATCTTTATTTTTTTCACCATGAGCACACTCGTTACCGCAAAATATTTTCATTGGAAATTATTTGTCGAACAATAATTATTATTATTTTGTTTCAATATTTTGCGGTAACGACTGTGCTCTTTGTGAAATTCATGATTTTTTGTGTAAAATTTGAGCAATTTTCCGGAAAACCTCGAACCATGCTGCGTTTTAGAATTTAGTTTGACATCGTAATATCCGGTTTTGACGAAATTGTTGCACATGTGAAATCTATCGATGTTCTAGATTGATAATAACCCAAAACATTTTTTCTAATGCCCTTTTCAAAATTAACATATTTGCTAGGCCAAATACGGCATTTCGTGGATTGAATTCTTTCATTCTAAGTTAGGTAACTCTTATTTGTAAATATGGAACTCTTCAGTCTGGGGAGTTAGTTTTGCACCTATATTAAATGGAGGAAAGTTTACTGGTGTTTTACTCACTTGAGTGAATTTAACAATAAAAGCTGCAATACTATGAAAGGTTTAGTATTGTGTGATCCAAGGGGTTCAGTTACATTTGCTTCCATGTTATTAAGTGGCGGTATATCTGACATGGATAATTTTGTTCGATCGAAGCTTGAAGACGAGCTCAAAAACTTTTTGGATGAGGGTTACCTAATCAAGGAGATGGACTCATGGCAGATAAAGGATTTAAAATTGAAGAAGAAGTAGAGAAATGTGGGCTGCAATTAAACATACCACCCTTTGCAACCATTGGAAAACAAATGACCAAGAGTGATGCTTTACTAACCAAGAAACTATCTAAACACAGAGTTCACGTTGAAAGAGCTATTGAGAGAATCAAACGTTTTGAAATTTTATCTGGAAAATTCAAACCCTCTTTATTTACTTTGATTAACAAAATATGGTATGTCTGTGCTATGCTTTCAATTTTTTTTCTTCCTTTCATTAAAAACAAAACCTAAGTCAAAGCTTTAATTTTTTTAAAAAATCAATATTAACCAGTTAACCTACATTTCATACATGTAATGGGATACTATCTTGACTAAACGCATTACCAACAAAATGCAGTGTATACATGTATATATTCTATTCATGTTTACCGGAACATGCATATGCATTTGTTATTTGATGAAATTTTATTACATTATGTACCGGTAAATCACATATGATAAAGTATTAAAATATTGACTTGATTATAGTACTAAAATATTTGTTCTGCCTGAGAAATAAATAGTTTTCGATGGACTTTAATTTAGCCAAAGTTACCTCCCGTTGGTCGCCATAATGGAGGTGTACTCGGTGAGTTTTCCTCTTTGTCGACCCAGTTTCACAAAATTAAGCAGAAATATTTAGTGGAAAATCTTTATTAAATTTTTTTATATAAAGGATACTTCAAAAAATTAATATACTTCTGATAAATAATGATTTCTAATTCAAAATTGCAAATATAAAAAGTTTAAATTGGTTGAAAAATGAAGGAATATGAGAATTTGGACGTACAGTATGGGGCCGACGGAAGGTAAATGTTACTAAATTCAAGTCCATCGAAAACTATAATATAGTCTATATAGAGAGAGAAAGCTAGAGAGAAGTAATGTAAATTATAATACAACACATACGTGTGTGCTTAAACCATTTCCTGTTCCCACTTCACCCAAATGTATCATTTTCCTCTTCATGGGATTTTACACTAAGTTACTGATTGGCAGTCATTTTAAGGACTTTAAATGCATGGTCAACCTCTTCCCCATTCACATAAATCTTCCTAAAAATATAATGTGCCAGTTACCCTGGTAATGAATTTTAATCAAGCAATTTTGAATATTAGATTATAAATACATACATGTAGAAATTACACATTTTCATTGTTGGTAATAGTAATACTATTTAATTTATAAAGTTTTAATCATATTTTTGGTTACCTGCATTCTGTCAAAACATTTTCTACAGGTTTGTGTTTTTTATCAGGGTGGGGTTTATTAATGCATATTTGGGGAGCAGCAGAACTTTCTATCTTGCTTCCTCTTGGCACAGACCACTGCTGGGGCAAACTAGTACATGTTGGATTATCAGGGAACCCATCAGGATCCTATGCTGAAGAGCCATTAGCAAGCCCATAATGTGAGAACATGACCAACTGGCTCTGAAAAAAAAGGAAAGTCAGGTTAAATTTTACGATTTTCACGGCAAATATATCGGAATATTCAATGTAAATCATGTGCATAAATTTTAAAACAAAACATACCCAGCTGTGCGTGAACAATGCGCCAAACCCAAAGATCTTGGTGATACCTCTAGATTAAAAGAATGCGGAGAGTCATTTTTACGTTGGGAGCGGTGACATTTTGCGGAAATTCGGACTTCATTCTCCTTGTCGCTTTTATACAATTTCACCCTCTCGAAATAATTCTCACCATAATACTGAAAGCTTTGCTGCCTTGCTTTCATGGAAATTTCTTCCTCTGCATAATTTTTAGATATGTCACGAGGTAAGTCAGAAAAAATTGCAAAAACCTGTTGATCCTGACTCTTTGCAGTCATGTATATAAAGAGATGTTTGTCTTACCTCAGCATCCGCGCGCGTGACGTAGATTGGGAAAAGTGGCGGGGCTTACAGAAAGCGCGGCGATTCCCGAATTCATGCAGGGTTTACGTTTTATTTAACATACTGAGTATATAAAAATGTTGACACCTGGATTAATAGAAAAAATGAAATACAAAATAAACTAAAAAATATTTATTGTAAGTTAAATGTTCTGAATATACTTTACCTTACATCTGCCAATACAATTTATATTCGAACAGCTTATGAAATTCGTCTTGTCAAAGGCTACATATACATACATAAATATAGGACTGTCTTTATTCTGAGAAATGATCAAAATATTTTTTTTTGTTAAATGTGATCGTAAAAGTCATGTTAAAAAAAAACTTGCATGTATTTCGTTGTTATAATGATGTATTAAAATTCATTTTCGGCATTATCGCACGGTATATGACGCTTAAATTATTTGCATCAAAAACAAATAAAAAAAAAACGTTAAAAACGGAGGTGTCCCCAGGCTTGAACAGTTTCTTTTCTTTTTGATTTTTAATCTGCATACTTGAATGGTGTTTTTCTGAAAATTTCGTATACATACTCAAATGCGGCCTTATAGAAATATCAGTGAGAGTAAACATTAAAAAACCGTTGAATTTAATCAAAATCCGGAAAACATCTCCGGTTTCAGAATTTACAATTTCCAAACGCTCCTGATTTTTTTTTATTTTATTTATAAGTTATTTGTACAAAACAGGCATCCTTAGCAAGTTATTTCGGGAAACAGATTGAAGTTGGACTGTCGTTGATTTTTCAGATTTCGACAGGGCCGCCTTCTTATAAATACTGTACCCAGTTCTTTTTGCTGAAATGCTTTGAAACGCATAAGATAAGGATATATTAGTATAGACAAGATAGCATGGTCAAAAAGCAAGATTTCACACGCTTGCACATGTGCTTTGCTCTAATGGGCTAATAAAGTCCTAATATCTCTCTTTTTATCGGTAGAATTGAAATTATGAACATAGTCATACATTAGAGAGATCTACAGCTTGATATATAAGAACTTTCATGAAAGCATGAACATGCATGTGTGCTGCAATCTGATTGGCTGAAAACTTTAATGCCTATTATAACTTTCTTGGCTCTTAACAAAATGGGATGAAATTTAGAATATGAATAGGTATAATAGATTCTACATGACGCTTTTATCAAAATTGAGTATTAGGACATGTAGGTGTCACTACTGTATTAAATATCCCCTTAGATTCCAAAAAATCCCCTGTTGTCCCCCTGTCAGTCCCTGACATTTTCCTGTCTCTCACTGTCTTTCTCCTATGATCCCCTGTCGTTGTCCCTGCTCTCCCTGTCTAGTCCCTGTCGTCCCCTGTCGTTGTCCCTGCCCTCCCTGTCTACTCCCTGTCGTCCCCTGACATACTCTGCTCTCCCTGTCCAGTCCCTGTCGTCCCCTGTCGTTGTCCCTGCCCTCCCTGTCTACTCCCTGTCGTCCCCTGACATTTATTTTGGCCAAGAAAAGGAGTTTAAAAAATATTTCTGTTGCATTTAAGAGTGAAAAATTATATAGTCTTGAAAACTAAGTATTAATATAGTTCCTTCAACTTGTATCAATGTGATTTTTTTAGTTTGGTAGCATTTTGGGGGAGGAGGGGAACGGCAGGGAATTGCATCTATTCTAAAGAAGAAATAAATTACAAATTTATTGCATCTTGTGATGCTAGACGGCTTATACATTGTACTTTATGAACCTTATAGTTATTTTTTATTTGATCTACTTTGAAACATCTTTGAGAGTAATAACTGTCTTTGTAAATGAACTAGATTTAATCAATTGGGAATACATTATCAAATCTACGCATGAAATTTTTTTCCCAAAAGAATTTAAATGAATAAAAATTAGGTGAAATGGATAGTATGTAATGCATTAATAAAATAAATGTTTTAGAAATAAATAAAAATTATAAAATAAACTATTTATCTATTTTATTAATTTATTTTCTTATGTGAATAAATCTACAAATAGACTGAATTAAGAATAAATGAATAATTGAATAGATAAATAAATAATGAGAATTATATAAATTTATTCATTTATTTGTTTATTTTTTTTAATTTATCACTCATTTATATCCCCAAAATTTGACTTATTACATGTAGTTTTATTTTATTCATTTGCTAGAATATGCTTCAAAGTATTTTATTAACATATTAAAAAGACTATTTATTACTTTAAGTCCATGATGGGTATCAAAATAATTGTCTCATTATGCACAATATTAATCCGTGAACTAGATTTTTGATACCTTAATTTAATTTAAATAATCGGTTTTTCCGAACCATAACACAATTCTGAAAGAACATCAAAGCCATTGATGTTTACCAGTAATTAACACGGGGTACACAGTCATGACACTCATTGTCTTTCTCACTGACCACTATACCTTAATTATTTTGTGTTCAGAGCGACCGTGAACAGTTTGTAGCTGTTTGAAATAATATTTTCTCTTTGTATGAGAATTTAATTCTTTTTTTAATCAAAACAAAATAAAAAGATTAAAGAAACTATTGACAGGTAAAGATTGTGCATAATGAGACGATTATTTTGATACCCATCATGGAAGTTAAATAATAAAAAGCAGTTTTAATATGCTTCAAAAATACTTCTACATATATTTTATCGTAAATAATTTTACATAAAATAAACCTAAGAAATCCCATTTTCGGGTATTTGATTATTTAATTTGTTTTGTATCGTCAATTTTAAAAATAAAAAAGATTGTTTTTTGATAATTAAATAAGTGCAGTTAATAAGTTTATTTATTTTTTAAATTATTTATAAACTATATAAATCACTTATTGTATTGATTTTTAAAACTTTATTATTCCAAAATGCACCAGTACCCCGTGCTGTCTCTCTCTATTTTTTCTTCTCTTTTTTTTATTTTACAAATGGTACGAAGTCAAACCAATATTGAGTGAATAAAACAGATTACAGCGAAATAAATACATTGTAAATAAATAAAAGAAATGAATAATATGAAAATTATTAATGAAAAATAAAAAATATTCATTTCTATTGAAATTGAAAATACAAAAAAAAAATAATCAATCATTTATATCTGCCAGAAATTGTGTTTATTTAGTTTTATTTGACATAAACAATTACATCCTTAGATGTGCTACAAAGTATTTTAATAACATATCAAAACGACTTTTTATGATTTTAAGTCCGTCTTGGATATCAAAATAATCGTCTCATTATGCACAATATTAATCTGTCAATTAGAGTTTTGATACATTGATTTGATTAAAAATCGGGTTTTCAAACCCTAACACGGTTCTGAAAGAACATCAAAGCCATTGATGTCTACCAGTAATTAACTCGGGGTACACAGTCATGACACCTATTATCTTTCTCACTGACCGCTATACCTTGTTTATTTTGTGTCCAGAGCGACCGTGTACAGTTTGCAATTGTTTGAAATAACATTTTCGCTTTGAGAACTTAATTTTTTTTTCAATCAAAACAAACTAAAAGTATCAAAGAAACTATTGACGTGTAAAGATTATGCATAATGAGACGATTATTTTGATATCCATCATGGAAGTTAAATAATAAAAAGCAATTTTAATATGCTTCAAAAATACTTTGACACATATTTTATCGTAAATAAATTTACATAAAATAAACCTTAGAAATCCCATCCTCGGGTATTTGATTATTTAATTTGTTTGAAGCGTTATTAATAATTTTCATATTATTCATTTATTTTATTCTATTTATTAATTATGTTTTTATTTTGCTGTAATCTGTTTCATTCATTCAATATTTGTTTGACTTCGTACCATTTGTAAAATCAAAAAAGAAAAGAAAAGAAAATAGAGAGAGAGACAGCACGGGGTACTGGTGCATTTTGGAATAATTAAATTTTTAAAATCAATACAATAAGTGATTTATATAGTATATAAATATTTTTTTAAAAAATAAACCTATTAACTGCATTTATTTAATTATCATAAAAAATCTTCTTTTTTTTACTTTTAAAATTGACAAGTAAAAAATATATTTATTTACTTTTGAGATTGAAAATACAAAAAAAAATTAATCAATCATTCATATCTTCCAGAAATTGTGTTTCTTTAGTTTTATTTGACATAAACAATTACATCCTTAGATGTGCTACAAAGTATTTTAATAACATATTAAAACGACTTTTTATTATTTTAAGTCCGTGATGGATATCAAAATAATCGTCTCATTATGCACAATATTAATCTGCCAATTAGAGTTTTGATACATTGATTTGATTAAAAATCGGGTTTTCAAACCCTAACACGGTTCTGAAAGAACATCAAAGCCATTGATGTCTACCAGTAATTAACTCGGGGTACACAGTCATGACACCTATTATCTTTCTCACTGACCGCTATACCTTGTTTATTTTGTGTTCTGAGTGACCGTGTACAGTTTGCATCTGTTTGAAATAACATTTTCGCTTTGAGAACTTAATTTTTCTCTCAATCAAAATAAAATAAAAGTATCAAATAAATTATTGACGGCTACAGATTGCGCATAATGAGACGATTGTTTTGATATCCATCATGGAAGTTAAATAATAAAAAACAGTATTAATATGCTTCAAAAATACTTTGAAACACATTTTATCTTAAAGAATTTTACATAAAATAAAACTAACAAATTCCATTTTCGGGTATTTGATTATTTAATTTGTTTGTATCGTCAATTTTAAAAGTAAAAGAAAAAGATTGTTTTTATAATAAATAATTAAGTGCAGTAAAAAGGTTTTTTTTTTAAATTATTTATCTTTAGATGTGCTACAGATTTTTTGATAGCATATTAAAACGACTTTTTATTATTTTAACTCCGTGATGGATATCAAAATAATCGTCTCATTATGCACAATATTAATCTGTGAATTAAGGTTTTGATACATCGATTTGATTAAAAATCGGTTTTGAAATCCCTAACACGGTTCTGAAAAAACATCAAAGCCATTGATGTCTAACAGTAATTAACTTAGGGTACATGAACAGTCATGACACCTATTGTCTTTCTCACTGACCGCTATAAATAAAAAAAAATAATAAGACTAAAAAAAACAATTTCTTGAGGATATAATTCATTTAACAATTTCTTTTGTATTTTTAATTTCAAATTTAATTTGAAAACAAATAGTAAAATTGATTGATATTTTTTGTAATAAATAATTATTTAATCATTTATTGTACTTTATTTATATACATGTACTATTTATTTATTTCTCTGTAATCTGTTTAATTCCTCTAAAAACTGGAAGGACTCTGTACCTTTAACAAAAACAAGAAAAAAAAAACAGGGGTACTGGTTCAGTTTCGGTCCTACTAAACAGAGTACGATAGAGTACTTTAGAGTACGCTAGTAATATTTTATCATTTAATGCAATTAAACTACTTTTTATATGTTTTTCTACTTTAGTTTAACATATTGAATATATATTTAAAAAAAAAATGTAAGTTTTCTGTATTTTAGGAGTTATTTCAATTTTTGATTTCAGGTTACGGTTGATCGTTTGATTCCGATCTAATTTAACGTAAACACGTTAAAATGTCTCATTGTGAATGTGAAAAATATTTACACTTGCAATTAATTTAATATTTGATAAAATTTAGATGTAAGTCTTTAGTGAGAAAGTCTGAAACAAGATAGTGACCGAAATTTGGGTAATAGCTATAGGTATACCGTAATCTTTAATGAGTTTAATTTTGGATGTTATTTCTTGTCAAAATATCGCTAAAAAACAAAGATTTGAAACAAATATTGGGAAATAAGTTTTTAATAATGTTTAATCAAGTTGAACATACATAAATAAACAATTTGAATGCTTTAAATAACATAATTTTGTCTAGCGTACTCTAAAGTACTCTATCGTACTCTGTTTAGTAGTACCCGTTCAGTTTTGAATATTTTAGTGTTTAAAACCAATAAATTGATTTAAGTACTTAATAAATTCAAAACAAATCAACTTATTGATTGCATACATCTAATCATTATAAAAACAACGTTTTTTATTTTTTGAAATTGATTTTACAAACAAATTAAATAACAATATACCTGGAAATCAGATTTGTTTGGTTCATTTGATGTTAAACATTCATGTAGATAAAAAAAATGTGTCAAAGTATTTTTGAAGCATATTTAAACTACTTTTAATTATTTTACTTCCATGGTGGATATCAAAATAATCGTCTCATTATGCTTAATCTCTACCCATCAATAATTTCTTTGATACTTTTAGTTTGTTTTGATTGAGAAAATCAGTTCTCATACAAATAAAAATTGTTATTTCAAACAGCTGCAATCTACACACGGTCGTCCCGCCACAACAAAAAAGGTATAGCGGTCACTGAAAAAGATAATAGGTGTCATGACCGTGTACCCCGAGTTAATTACTGGTAAACATCAATAGGTTTGATGTTCGTTCAGAACCGTGTGAGGGATTTGAAAACCGATTTATAATAAAATTGATGTATCAAAAATCTAATTGACAGATAACATTGCGCACAATGAGACGTTTATTTTAATATCCATCATGGCCTAAATCTAATGAAAAGTCGATTTAACATGCAAATAAAATACTTTGAAGCATATTTCAGCAAATGAATGAAATAAAATTAATAAATCAAATTTTGGGGATATAAATGAGTGATAAATTTAAAACAAATTTATATAATTCTCATCACTTATTAATTTATCTATTTATTCATTCATTCGTAATTCAGTCTGTTTGTAGATTTATTCGAATAAGAAAATAAATGAATAAAATACTAGTAGTTTAATAATTTATTTAATGATTTTTATTTATTACTAAGACGTTTTTTTTATTACTGCATTTATATATCTTTTGTATATATTCCTTCAATTAATTTTCTATTCATTTAATTCTTTGGGAAAAAAAATCCCATTCATATATTTGATAATTTATTCCCAAATGTTTAAATCTAGTTTTTTTTTTTACAAAGACAGTTATCACGCTTAAAGATGTTTCCAAGTAGATCAAATAAAAAAGTTTATAAATATACATATAAAGTTCATAAAGTACAATGTATAAGCCGTCTAGCATCACAAGATGCAAAAAATTGGTAATTTATTTCTTCTTTAGAATCTATGCAACCCCCCCCCCCCCCCGAAATGCAACCAAGCTTAAAAAATCACATTGATTCCACTAAAAGAAATTATATTACAGGGAATTTAGGCATTTAAAGATGTGTTAACATTTTACAAAGTCCATTTTTCAAAAATAAATAAATAAATAAATAAAGTTTTCAAGGCTATATCATTTTTCACTCTTAAATGCAACAAAAATATTTTTTAAACTCCTTTTCTTGACCGAAATAAATGTCAGGGGACGACAGGGAGTAGACAGGGAGGGCAGGGGCAACGACAGGGGACGACAGGGACTGGACAGGGAGAGCAGAGAATGTCAGGGGACGACAGGGAGTAGACAGGGAGGGCAGGGACAACGACAGGGGACGACAGGGAGTGGACAGGGAGGGCAGGGACAACGACAGGGGATCATAGGAGAAAGTCAGGGAGAGACAGGAAAATGTCAGGGACTGACAGGGGGACAACAGGGGATTTTTTGGAATCTAAGGGGATATTCAATTCAGTAGTGTGTGTATGTGCATTACGTAAAATGACAAATTCAGCTGAAAAACGGTAACATTTATAATTTAATGATTTTTTTTAATTCTTGTGATATTATAAATATGTTAATGGTTTAGACAACATACCATGATCATCTTGCATGTGTATGCACGTGCGTGTATTTACAATGCAATAAGTGGCATATAATTCATATCACTGTCGCTTTTATAATTCTTTTATTTCGATACTGAGCATATAAAAGACAAAGTCTTACAGGAAAATAGCTCAGGAAAGGGGAGATGGGATGCGTTTTGGGAACACCTATAACCGTCCGCGTTACAATTAAAACTAGTTAAATAATTGTATCACACGTCTACTAGTTAGCAAAATCAATACTTTTAGAAATGAATTTAAACAGTAAGCTTTAGAATAACATCAATTACACGTTTTTCATTGTTCCATACTCCTGCAGAATTATAAAGACAGTCTTTCTCTCGGATATATATTTATTACTGCCTTTGTGTTTGTATGAAAACATAAATAGATTTAAAGAATCTAATCAAAGTTTACAGTAAAATTTCAATTGATCATTTAAATATTTTAAAGAATTATTCACTGTTTGTTGAATGCACCGTATAATTTTTTTCCCCCAAATAAAGCGAATACTAACTCTGCAAGTTAGTTTCTTGTTGTTCAGTACTTAAAGTTACTTGGACACAGATTTGAAGCTATTATTTTCTCTATAATATTACGACTTATATATTTTAATAGCATTTCACACAAAAATTAATTAAAAATCTTATTTCGTTTTAAAGATATTGAAATTCCTTATTTTTGGCAGGTTTGATTGACATACCCTTGCACTCTCACAAATTTAATTTTATTCTTAATCTTTAGGAAAAGTGGCAATCTCGTTTTGTATAAATGAAAAATATTGATACTATAATCCAGAAAAATCAGAGTAGACACGTTTGAAAGCAAAACAAACCACAATATATTGTCAGTCCGTGCAGTTGTGGTAAGCAGACTTTGAGGATTGAACGCACCCGATGAATTCTAAATATAAACAATAACAGAACTGTTTACAAAATATGTGAACATAACACGAGTGTGCTCGATTTGCTAAACTCAGTACGCATCTCTAAGATCGGAATGGCAATGCTTGCGAAAGTGCTTTGCTTTCTAATAGTTCTACTGAATTAAATTATTTTTATTGATAAACGTTTTAATATTTCTCATTAAAACACATCAAAATTGCCACTTTTCCTAAGTATTAAGAATAAAGTTAAAATTTGTGAAAGTGCAAGGATGTGTCAATCAAACCTGCCAAAAAATTCAAAATTTTAATAACTTTCAAAGGATTTAAGATTTTTAATAAATTATTGTGTGAAATGCTACTAAAATATACAATTCGTGATATTATACAGAAAAACTGAGAAAATATAAACTTTAAATTTGCGTCCAAGTACCTTTAATGCAGCAATTTTATTGGAATAAGAAAATATCTTCCCCATTCCTTATACTACATTGTGTTTGGTTTGTTAATGAGCAGAAAACATTCATTTAATTTTTTTCTATGTGAATTCAATTTTGGATTTAAAAATTGGGGTGCAAACTTAAGCATCCTTTTAGGTTTATTATGGTAAACCTCCACTTTGATTATATTACTGTGATAGCACATATCTTCGTGGCGGTTTTATGTTCGTTGTTTTCAAGGTCTGAAGAGATCCATAAATTCATGTCTACCACGAAAGGTAAAATGTAGCAAACAACAACTCAACAATTCTTCATTAACGAAATCCCAGTGAACCTAAAGTTTTTTTTCAAACCGTGAAAATTTGACCCCATGAAAATTTGTGATTTTAAGTAGTTTGTTTCCTGTCGATTAATTTGACTACTATATTTTCATTGTGTGTTCAAGAGTAATGGAAATCATTTTATTAATACACTGGCGTGTTCGATATTAATAAAGCACGGATGTTAGTGCGCAGCTAGTCATGGTGTATCAAAAATAAAAACACAGCCCTTTGTTTTTTAAGGAAAAAAAACAGCAACAATGATAAAAAATGACAAAATGTGATATGTTTTATTTCAGTTTGTGTCTTCTTTTCAGACAGAGGTTATATAATATACTAGAAAATTGCATATTAAAAGAAGTAAATCACAAACATACAAATTTGAATGAATCGATTTTGCTTTTGACATTACGACAAATAAAACAAGGAATAATGTCTTAAGAACTTGCTGAGAAGAAGCCAACGCAGACAAGTTATTTGGATTAAAAGTTCCTTTCTAGTAGCAAGTTTTTTTTAAATGATTTAAAAAAAAAATCACTAATCTTTCCTCTAAAAAAAAAAAACAAGGTAATTTTAATATTCAATGCATAAAGAAAACTTAATCAGAATGCTCTTTCTGATTATTCTTACTTTTCCAAAACTTCAATTTTTGGGGGATGTGCATTTTCGTCAAAACTGAATAAATCTGTGTCTTGGATAGATATAACACACTCACTAACCCAAGAGCTGCACCAAAGCCTGTTGTCAGTGTTAATGTACCAATGGCCTGAATCGGGTGCATTGATGTTGCGCTTGCTAAAGCCATCCCTGTTCCCCCACCCACAGTAATACCAGTACCTATACCAGCAGATAGAATCTTTGTGAAAGAGGAAAATATTGACTGGTTTGATTCATTCTTGAGCTTAAGAATTGTAAACTCTTTTTCAAAGAAATCATTCAAGTCAAAGTCAATATTCTTCTGTAGATGCTTCAAAAATAGCTTTCGATTTTCAATAGTTACTTTGTCCCGAGCCTTTTTAGTAACCTTCTCATGGAGTGCATTCAGATCCTCCAGTTCCTTATAACTGTCAAGTTGCTGAATAATAGTAATGGAACATATTTTTTTATATTTGTAATGAATGGAAGGATATTTGATTTAATAAATGGATATGAGAGAGGGAGAGAAAAGAAAGAAGAGAAGGAGAGAGAGAGAAGAATTGAGTTACCCTTTCCATCTCATTCTGATAGTACTTGCAAACATCCGACAATAAATTTGTGTACATAGCAGTAACCATGCCCTAAAATTTAAAAGTTGTACTTCATTGAATAAAATGAATTTGTATATTTTTCCCTCTATCAAATAGCATACAGAAAATATAAAATTAATAAACAAGAGCTTATATGAAATGGAAAGAAAAGTCGAGTTACTGAGTTTCCAGCTTCTAAATTTGAATGTAGGATTAAAAAAATATTTTCAAAAATTGTTTTTTTTTAAATAATATTATCTTCTTTCATATTTTCACAAGATCACATGTATCTGCAAAATTTATCTTCTCAATTGATAATTTTGGAATATATTATAATTCTTACGGAAGACAAAAAATAGGATTCAAGCTCAAAGGTCCCTTGATACAAATTCAGATTGTGAGAACAGCAAACACAGACTTGAAAAAAAGTCACTCTGACTATGAAAATTTGCTCTCACAATCTGTATGAGCATTCTCTGGCAACATTATACTTAACGATGGATTGTATTACGCAAAATGGTTATTACATCGACGATTAAATTAAATTGAAAATTTGATTATGACGGAACCTGCTAGTATCCTTCGAACAAAACTTATAATTATTAAGACCACATTTCAAATGATTACCAAAGATACGGAATATATTCCTAATTTTTACAATTCTAGTGTTATTTAAAAAGTACTAACCATTTTATCTAAAGATTTCAAACATAGGGGACTAATAGAAATTGTTGAAAGTAAAGCATTTTGAAATTCATGGAATACAATTTAAACACACTTTAAATGAAGGCCAATGCACCCTCCGAAAACTTCACAAAACTCATATACCAAAGATACATCAAAGTATGTACTTTTGTTCCTTAACCTTAATGACTTAATACAACTTTTAACACACACTCAAAACAGTTTGAAAAGACATTGTTGTGCGCTGAAAGTTCAGTATGATACATTTTGCAAAGTTCATTATAACGTTAGGCTCGTTCGCGGCCCCACGTCAAACCTCAGACGTAAAATTAGGTAGTGACTGATTCTTCGTCAATTCAAGCATTCGGCAACAGAAGTGAAAGTCACGGGTCTTTCAGATATGTCTCTGAAAACGTAGGTACCGCCTCACGGTAAGTTCTGGCAAGATAATTTACCCTCACTGTTCAATGGCCATGAGTGCCGAGCATTGGTCTAAATTTGAAGCCCTTCACTGGCATACAGTGATGTCTCCATATGAGTGAAAAATTCTCGAGAGGGACGTAATACAATATACAATCAATCAATTGATTATAACGTAGGGAAATATGGTCAGGTGTTATATGGGTTAATTACTATTTCTAATTTATAGTGAACATTATAACTGAATAATATTTAATACAATTCTAACCTGAACACATGGTCTGATTAAAAAACACAAATCAGTTCAGTATTGAAAAGTTTACTTGTTGGGGGAGGAGGGGTTTGAATTTTTTTACTTGAGAATGTCACTATATCAATAAATATCAATTTATCACGAAAGAGCTTAAAAGATTCTAATGTTTCTTATTATTGAGAAGAAAAAATAGCAAATAAACATAAAAATTTTGAGAAATATTTAAAATAAAGATATTTTGAGCTTTTCTCCGAAAGATTTTGACACAATCAACATCAATTTTTTAGTGTTTTCAAATAGCAGTTTTAACTATTTCCTTGACAAATGAATATTTATGATTTTCCTAAGTTTTAACAATAATTGGATGTGATTTGGTACATAGCTTAATAAAATATGATGTTACACTTCTATATGTCGAATTTTGACTGTTGAATTTTTAAAGGTATACACTCCGAGACATGTTGCATGAACATTAACCTGCAAAGATATGTTTTTATGGGTATTTTAGTTAGATAATGACAGTTTGACGGAAAATTCTGAAAGTACGGACCTACCTTAAAGGGGTTGATTTTAAATAAATTTGTGACTTGATCACTTAAGTTCAAATATAAAATATTGAACATATCAGATCTGAAAAATACACCATGTCCTCTTAATTATTTCAGAATGTGCATCTAAATTTATACTTAGAACAAGCGTTGTCCCAACGTAAAGCTCGGGAGCTAAAATTGAAATCATTATTTAGTTGGCTGTATAATAATTAGGCCAGCGTTGGCCGAATATTAATATCCAATTTTTGAAACGGCTAAACGAAAAAAAAAACATTCATGCTAATATCAGGCCGACGATGGGCCAACAAACCATTACTAGCCTGATAAAAAAACTTTCCTGAAGTGTGTATTACAAACATTGGGCCAACGTTGTGTCAACAAACCATTACTAGCTTCATAAGACACTTTCTTTATGGATGTATTACAAACATTGGACTAATATTTGGCCAACATACTAATACCAACTCGATGAAACACTTTGTTTAACGGTGTATTACGAACATTGGGTCAACGTTGGGCCAACATACTACTGCCAACTTGATAAGACTTGATAAGACTTATTCTTTATGAGTGCATTACAAACATCAGGCATATATTGGGCCAACATACTACTACCAACTTTAAAAGACACTTTCTTTAAGGGTGTATTTCAAACATTGGGCCAACGTTGGGCCAACATTAACATCACTCCTTCCTTGGAAAAACTTTTAAAGTGAATGGAAGTTGCTTACGTCGGACCAACGTTGGGTCAACATAGAAATTCTGTCAAGGTTGAGAAGGTTGGCATGGTAACATTAGTCCAACGTTGGCCCAACGTTGTTCCCCAACGCCAACCATACAAACCTTTTGCCATTGTTGGCCGAACATAGTATTTATATCTTGGTGTCTTCGCGAGCTTTGTCATTTAGAAAAAAAGCTGTTTAAATAGCCAACGCAAGGTAACTTTTATTATATACCAATTCTTTGAATTCAAGAAACCGCGATCGCGTCAAATGAGAGAAAAACGTGAAAATTACAACCCGTGAAATTAATCCCCTGTACAGTATACTTTCTTAAGCTCAAGATAAGATACAGGCAATAATTACGTTATATTTTTCAACTTCATTTAAGCACTCACACTATTTGATAGAAGACTCTAATGAAAAGATGCAAATGTTTACTCGCGGTGTTTGGCGCAAAATTATGAATTGTGATCCGACTTTCATACTTCTTGGACAGATGTACAGCTGTAGAAGTATAAATAAGTAAATTTAGAGCGGAGCTCCATTTTGCGTAATGGATAGCTCTTTGGATTTTCACGCTTATAACCTAGGTTCAATTTTTTCACCTCTAGCTCGATTTTACTGGATTACCTTTCAGACAGAAGACCACTCGTTGCTCGAAAGGAGATCGATTCTATATTTTGTATCTATTCCTATTTAAAAATTGATCCCACATTTTGTCCTTATCCCACCCCTTAGAAATCTAATTTGAAGAATTTTGAAACTACACTGCTGAGGATGCTTCAATATAAATATCACCAATCATGTCATGGCTCTGCTGTTCTTTAGAGCATGATTTTTAAAGATTGTGCCTATTTATAAAGATTTGATTGTCTATTACATGTATAGAACCTCCGTACCCCCAGGGGTCATGATATGACCAAATTTGAATTTACTCTTACTGAGGACGTTTCAAAATCAATACCACCATTATATTTAAAGCTTTTTTTCTCAAATATTCCTATGTACAAATTTGCATCTGTCCGCGGGTATGTTAAGGCAGCACATGGACCAGAATTCGGCGAATTAACACTTTTTTATAATTATGTAACACTAATAAATCGGAAAAGTCAAGGATAAAACTTTTATTATAATTATGCATTCTACAGACTTCAATGGGACTTATACTACATTACGCACTTCACCATGAGGTCACCACGTGACGTCTATAATTAGAAAATATTCCTTAATGAAAAGTAAAAAGTTCAACACTACCTCGGGGATAATCAATTTCAATTTGTAATATTAGTTATGTAAAAACATATATATACCATGAAAAGTGCTGCTAGAATCCTACTGTCCTATCACAGAAATAATTATTCAACATTTTCGGACGAAACCTTCCCAATTTTTTTACATTTTGTTCATAACATAAAAAAAAATGCATTAATTCCCGTAGACCATACGGTTCTCGCAGCACTTTCCAAAAGCAATAGAATAAGAAGTTAAGATAGAAACAAAAATTAAGTTTCACAGTGTGCGGCGTAGTGTTGAACTTTTGCATCTTATTTGTTACGAAGGACAGAGGAAAGGCTGAACGGAAAGTAAACACTCTCCCTGCTTTAATTTAACGAAGAAATTGTTGAAGACGAAATTACCATACCTTATTCATAAGCTTTATTCACAAATGAATCAAGCAAGTTATTCATTCTAAATGCTTTTAAACTCCGATTTCTTGTGTTTGTTTACATGGATTCACGTTATGTTTCACTTTCACTCTGCTACTGCATGATCAACAGTTATGACGCCACGGGTTTGGTATGTCACCCCGGTGATAACTACAGAGACCCAGAAACGAAAAAATTCTGTTTTATTATGCCTTTGCATATTTTGATTAATTTTTACGACCTCAAATCAATCTAAGATATCGATTATAAAAATTGGTATCTCTAAACTTCACGTCATACAGCTTACTATGACGTCATATCATATAGGCAAGTAGAATATTTGGTTGTAACCTTAACCTACCTGCGTCGCTATCTGAAGATGAGTCCACATGAGTTTCATTTTTTCCTGCCCCAGTGGTTCTTGAAAATTTTTTTTAATGCCATTATTTTTTCACTAATTCACTAATATCTACTCTCAGAAGAAAAGCATGTGGACGTTCATTTGAAAAAAAAAATGAATTCCCTTTACCCATGGATATTTCGTAGCATGTTTAGTTCGTGAGAAGAAGATGAAAATGTGAAAAGTTTACAACAACGACAACGACGCCGACGACGCCAAAAACGACAGACAACGGACAAATTTTGATAAAAAAATCTCACTTAAGCCTTCAGCTTAGGTTAGCTAAAAAGAGGTCCAGCCGCACTTTTTATATCCATTTTCTCAATTCAAGGATATATTACGCCGGAAAATCATATGCTTCCATGAAAAAAAAAATGGAAGTATATTGATATCCACAAATTAACTTTTTATCTAAATCAAACACTTCAACACAAATGCTATGATCAGGGATAGATCAGGTTAATTCAGTTGACTTTCAGATATCCGGACGCCAGATATACGGATGCTTCAGTATCTAGACGATTTTTCATAGGAACGGAATTTTTTAAGCTATTTTGTCTTGTTTTACTGGTGATTCAGGTATCCGGACGCTTTACATATCCGGACAAATTGACTGGGAATCAAAGCGTCCGGATAAATGAGGCTCCATTATATTGTTTTATGATAAAAAAAACAAAAAAAGTTTTGCTATATCACATTTTATATTGCTTTTACCATGTGTTACTAATAGCGAGCGTAGCAAACGGCAAATCCACTGGCAAAAGCAATGGATAAACTAACATGTAAGAAGAGAGGAAATGGGACAAAAAATCTGTACATTCGTCAGGCAAATTTTCTTGTGAAAGATTCCAAGAAGCCCTTCGCTACATGTTCCAGAGGTCCATGGAAAATTTTGAAAACACAAAAAAGTACCATGAATAATTTTAACTTACCAAACAATGAAATTTATATGCCCCAGTCATCGAAAGTTCGGAGGTACATGTATATAGTGCTTGTCCTTTCTGTCTGACTCTTTGTCCGTTCGTCTGTGTGTTCGTCTGTATGTCTGCAAAAACTTATCCATAACACATGATTGGTTGAGGCAATGGCCTTCATATTTCAAGCAAGTTTTTTTCCCAGTACTGCAGTTTTACAAAATTTTACCATGTTATAATCTTGATTGTATCTTTTGTAGGGTTTAAACTACATGTCTTTAAATTTCAAATGTTTAATTGCTGTACAAGTCCTTCCTCTGTTGGATCCCAGAAACTATGACCATTTGATGTTGGCCTAGGAGTTTGACTCGCTTTCAAAACATCTTAGCAATTTGAACGGATAGGGCTAGATAATTAATACTTAACATGTGTACAAATATGTAATACTTGGGACAAAACTTTTCTCTGTTTACTAAAACTTCGACTATTTGGCACTGGAGTTTATACTACATTTACAAATATCTAACCTTGGCCAAAACCGACTTTGTGCTAGTGCTTTCATATTTCACAAGTGTATATTTTTGTCAGAAGGCCTTGTTTTTTTGTACAAACCTGTTTGATTTGTATTATCAAAAGTTTAACCTTTACTTTGAGTTGCCATATGGAGATATCAGTGTTTAACAAACTCATCTTTTCTTTTTGAAAACGGAAAAGTAAAATATAAAGTAGCATTATGCTTTGAGAGTTAAAAAAATCTTTTTTAATGCAAAGATTTTGGGAAGTCAATATATACCTGAAAACAGGGTTTTAGAGAATCCAAAAAAGTTGTAATCTCCCCACTGTTCATTTTCCGTGCGAGTTCCTGAAAGATATTATTCCGTATACTACTTCTTTTTGCGATATGGGCATTTGATATTAATAATCGAGAAATAATTTTCATAAACTTCAAGAACTAGAAAGAGAGAGAGAGGGAGAAGGAACTTTTTTCCAAAATTATACGAGTCCTATATTACCTTGAAAACGCTGACAAGGTGTCTGCAAGTTTGTTCTTCGCATCCTATTGTCTTTGGTTTCAATTTTGACGGTTTTAAGATGAATGAAATAAAGGAGAGCAGCTGAGTCTTGAATTCAGGTGACATACCTTTAATAGCAATATCAAAGAGCAATAAATGCAAAATCAAAATATATTAAAGAAATAAGAGGGTATAAATAACAATATGCAAGCTCAAACGTTCATTCAAACAATGATATACTGAGAAAACACGGATTGAATGTTATTGAAGGGTGCGTTAAACAATATACAATTAATCATTTAATCGATCGACCCTTCACACTTGCAGTATGCTCCTTGTCATATTCGATAAAAAAAAGCAGGAGAGAACGGTAGACAATCTATCACATACCCCGTGGGGATCCGGGTTAGAATTGATCCTCAGTACTCCCTTGCTTGTCGTAAAAGGCGACTAAATAGGGCGGTCCTTTGGATGAGACCGTATAAACCGAGGCCCCGTGTCACAGCAGGTGAGGCACGATAAAGATCCCTCCCTGCTCAATGGCCCTGAAAGCCGAGCATAGGCCAAAATTTGCAGCCCTTCACCGGCAATGGTGACGTCTCCATATCAGTGAAATATTCTGGATAGGGACGTTAAACAGTATACAATCAATCAATCAATCTAGCACATATAATGAACTAAGGATTTCTTTGAAAAACTTCAGTCAGCATTTGACTCAGTGAGAGTTTGTAATTACTGCAAATTGTGTCAACTAAAAATGGGCAAATAATAACTTCAAACAAGAACTGTTAAAGCCATATATGGCGTATGTACAATGAAAATTATTAGAATAAAATCATAAGACTTATTTTTTGTATCATTACTTTATATAAAGATAGAAGTTTTCCGTAAATTAGAAAATCTATGTCAATTGCGCCATAAAGATATCACAATCAAATTTGGATTCTCGGAATTTTTCTCCGACTTGGAAAAAAAAATTAAATAACACATTACTGAGAAGATAAAATTGTATTATTACATGAAAAGAGGTGTTTTCCGTGTTCAGAAATGTATGAAAAGCTTTAATTTAATTGCATTAACTATATTTTTAAAATAAATTTTGTATTTTTCAAAAACATATGTTTTTGATCAGTTACACCATATATGGCTTTAATATCCCTGTTTCATCATATTGTTTGTCACAAGCTTGCCTTGTTTTAAAAATTGCTCTTATATAGAGCTTGTTTTCGCTTTTTGAATTAACTGTAACATAGGTATTCAAAAAATACGAAGCTCAATCGACGGATGTTATCTGCTTAAATAATGCAAATCTCTTATCGTATTTTCTAAACAGTTGATATATATTCTGACAACAGTATACATCAGATCTGTTTCAAAAAGTATTAAATTTCATTTGTGAATAACCAGTTCCAAAACATTTACATTTAACCTGCTCGCTCATCTGAAAAATGTAGGTCAGATCCAGCATCCGAAGAAATTCTGCTAGTGTCCATCTATAGATGCATCATGCATGCAAGTTTGGTCCGAGCATGACTTTTTGCTACTTGGGAATGGACCAAAAACTTTAACTACACTTCGTCGAGGTAAGATAAAAACACAAACCCCATTTGCGGATGTCAAGGTTTCTTTCCCAGATAATTTAGAGAAGTTGACAATAAAAAAATTGAAGTCAAAACAGTTATCATAAAGTTTTCTTGTTAGGTTAATTTAACGGCTTTTTCTACTTAAATATCCAAATTTCAAACCATATGTATTAAGTTTTGTGGGATCTTTTATTTCAAATTCTCAGAGAATCATCGGGTCGAATAGAAGTAATCATTGTAAAATGACAGTACATCGTAGATATATCTAAAGTCGAGTCAAAAACTAGAGCAAGTACAGTCGTTCTATAGGAACAGCTTTTTAAACATCTTTTCTATGTACTTGAATGATGAAATTGGACTCCCCTTTCTCCTTCGAAGGGTGCTTGACCTTTTATCATTATAATTTTAAGCCCATCTTTATGAAGAAAATTGGTCCTATGGGCCTCAAGAAAATGTTGAAATATTAAAAAAATTGTATAGAAAGACAGACAGACGGAACGCAGACAACGGGTTTTCATAAAAGCGGACTTGAGCTTAAACAATTGATTGAGAAGTATTTTTTTTTTCCTTTTTTTTTGTTTTGTTGTTTGCCTTTGACGTTGAGATTGAATACTGTTCGTTATTTCCATATCCTTATTATGAAATAATTATTTTGTGCAACAATGAAAAAATCCGTATTCATTACATTTCAATTCTCCTTTATAAGGATGGAATGTATTGTTTTCAAAATATCCTCCGGTGTCCACAATGTCTCCTGGATGTGGTAAAAGAAAGCAATCGACATCTTCAAAACTTCTTTCTAACATCTCTGCAATGCGTTTGTGTATTTCTTCTGTTTTACCTCCAGGTCGTTTCTGAAAATTAACAAAATAAATCTTATTTTTATATTCATATGAAGCAAATTTTGTGCTAAATCTTTTGTGTAAAATTATGAAAACACTTGCCGTGGCCTTCACCTCGACATTTAGAAATATCGACGACATATTGTCACGCGGGTATGTTAAGGAAGCATATAAGTCATTTTTCGGGAAATTCAGACTTTTTCAAGACAATTTAGTTTGATAATTTACCAAAACCTCCGATAAGCATAAACTATTATTATCTATTGCATAAAGATAAAAGAGTGTCTAACGCAACGACGTGCAGCACCACCACGGCATCACGTGACTTCTATTAATAGCGAAAATTTCCTTAATAAAAAAGCGAACAGAACAACAATACCACGGAGTTTAATAATTTCTTTGAGTAAATAATGTAGCTGAAAAACATCTATTTTGTCTAAAAAGTGCTGCTAGAATCCCACTGTTCCACCAGTAAAATAATTATTCCACACATTCGCACGAAACCTTACCCGATGTTTTGAATTTGTTACCTATAAACCGAGATTTTTCGTAAAACCATGCTTAACATGGGATTCTAGCAGCACTTTCCAAGTATTTTAGGATGCTAGCTTTCCATCTCTACAAATTTTATGTTTTGAAATATACAGCTTATTGTTGTTCTATTGCATTATTTTTGTCACAATTGACAGAGGAAAGGCCACCCTGGATACGTTTTTAGCTGACAGTCTTCGATAGAGAATATAATCGATAAATATGGATTAGCATACCTGTTTTATTAACTGAACTCCATATGAATTTCACAAATATTCACGATATTTGCTTTTAAACTCCATTTTACGTATCTTTGTTCATGCTGTCATAGCCAAATTCTCTTTACACGACATGATCAATTCCCGATCGATTCCCAAGTTACTTGATGTACATATATGACGTCATCAGTGGTAGATTTTGATCAAAATGACAGAATGCATCATAACAAAATAAAAACATTTTATTTTTGTTAATAGTTACACGTATCTATTCATTTTGTAGAGTTAAAATACATCTCTAAATATCAATATTACAAAAAAACTTGTGTTCTAAAATTGACGTCATCTCGCCTACTATGACGTCATAATGTAGCACTGATTAAGTCAAGGTAGAATATTTTGTATGCTTCCTTATTCCCCCTGCGCAATTACAAATGCTATTTTCAATTCTAACGTCAATATCATATATCCCGGTAGGCTTGATATGAAATATACCACAGAGTCTGATATATCTGTTTCTTACTTGGCTATTTACTTGAAAAAGACCTTAATGGTAATCTAACAACCAAGCTATATGATAAACGTGATGACTTTAACATTTCTATCGTCAACATCCCTTAGTTATGCAGCAAAATACCTTCATCATTTGCATACGGTATCTATATCTCAGTTGATTTGATACGTAAGGGCATGTTCGTCGTATGAACAATTTCAAAAACGAGCTAAGTTATTGACAAGCAAGTTGTCGACACAAGAATATCAGCAGTCTCGTTAAAAACATTATTTCGTAAGTTCTATGGTCGATACAATGCCTTGTCAGCAAATACAACGTATCATTGAGTCAAATGCTGACTGACGTGTTTCCTACTAATTGTGAGTACATTATTCATACAATCACTTAGTTGACAACAGATTTTCCTTTTTTCCCAATTATGACAGGGATGTGGGTATGACTGGTCGTCAGGGGATGCTTGCTCTCTGATGTTTTGGAGATCCGTGTATGCAATTCTCTCATTTTCTGTTGTTTTATAGACATTTGATATTGAATACTGTTTGCTATCTCCATTTGTTTCATATTTGGGCCATGTTACAACCAAATGAAATAAAAACTAGATATCATTGAGATGGTGGCCATCTCAAAGGGTCCCGCGTTCAACAATGAACATGAAAATGTAAGGTCCTTTAAAAGGGATTATTTTGAAGAGGAACAATTGTGTTATACAGTAAAAGTCATTTAGTACGACTTCACAGATACTGCAAATTTACTAATATTTATCGAAGTTATTTTGTATCCCAAGTTATATAAATTTACTGGAATTAAAAGCAAAGAATTATGCACCAAACAAAGATTTTAAACAGAAAGGGTAATTCTGACCATGACCTAGAAACTTTGACCAAGGTCACTGCACATCCATTGACCAGTGGATCTCTATGAGTGAAGTAGTAGCAAGATTGTGCAAACAAAAGAGAAAATATACTCCGGACTAGGATTTTTCATATCATTCTGCTATGACCTTGACCTTTGACCTAGAAACCTGGTTCAAGGTCACTGCACGCCAGTTACCCAAAGACACGCTCTGGGTGAAGTATGAGGCAGTTTGGGCCAAGGAGAGAGAAGATATGCTCCAGACAAGGATTTTTCATATTATTCTGCTATGACTTTGATCTTTAACCTAGATACCTGGTTCAAAGTCACTGCACACCGATTACCCAAAGACACTCTGTGGGTGAAGTATGAGCCAGATTGGGCCAAGGAGAGAGAAGATAATTATGCTCTGGACAAGGATTTCTCATATAATTCAGCTATGATCTTGACCTTTGACATAAAACCTTGTTCAAGGTCACTGCACACCGGTTACCCAAGGGCACTCTGTGGGTGAAGTATGAGCCAGATTGGGCCAAGAAGAGAGAGAAGATATGCTCCAGACAAGGATTTTTCATATAATTCAGCTATGACCTTGACGTTTGACCTAGAAACCTGGTTTAAGGTCACTGCACACCGGTTACCCAAGGGTACTCTGCGGATGAAGTATGAGCCAGATTGGGCCAAGGAGAGAGAAGACATGCTCCAGACAAGGATTTTTTATATAATTCAGCTATGACCTTGACCTTTGACCTAGAAACCTGGTTCAAAGTCACTGCAAACCGGTTACCCAAGGGCACTCTGTGGGTGAAGTATGAACCAGATTGGGCAAAGGAGAGAGAAGAGATGCCCCGGACAAGAGATCTCGGACGGACGGACGGACAGCCGTACGGACGGACGGACGGACAGACTGATCACTATAGGGCCCCCGCCAAGAGGGGCCCTAATTATATTTGCTAAAAAGGTGACTAAATAAATACTTTTTTTTCGAAATTTATACAAAATTGTTGATTTACCTGTTTTTTCAACATCCATGTAAGTAGCGTTCTAAGTTTAAAATGACAGCTAGATGCATCTCATCAGATACAGACACAGCATTGTTTAATTGTTTTTTTTATTCTTATAAATGTATACATTTTCTGATTACAAGTTTTATAAATAACTAATTTTGATTTTTCATTTAATATCTTTTTTGACATATTGCCGCGATAGCGTCTGATTTGGTGGATTTTCCTTTCCTGGACCCCAATGCACAGAACGTCAATATTTGTACTAAATTATTTAAATTCGTCTGAATGTAGACTAAAATGTTAACGATAATGAATTTATCGGAGAGTTATGATATATTGCCTTTGAGAATTTCTTTTATCTAATATTCCATTACAATTGTAAACCCTACAGTGTTGGCATGTGTCATTTTAAATTATACCAAATTTGATTTTCCGGCAAATTCTTCTTATATGAATTTTGTATTTTTGAATTTTGTATGAGAAAAAAACTTATTTTTTTTTTAAAGCTGTGTTACAACGCACTTTGAAAAATTTCAAAGTGCGTTAATTTTTTGGACCAGGTTAACGCACTTTGAAAAATTTTTCAAATTGCGTTAAAACTGTACATCATAATTTTACACCATGTAAACATTTAACGCACTTTGAAAAAAAATTTCATGAAACAAAAGGAATAAGACTTATATTTTAGAAATAGACAACAGTATTATCCCCTTGCAACGTATGATGGGATATAGTGATGCGATTATGTGTGTTATTACTTTATGTGTATGTTAGCTTTTTGTGGGATTGACGTAATTTGTATCGGGATCTTTTTTGGGAAGGAATGCTCCGCTTTGCGGTGCCCTTACTTTGATGTGTTTTTTTCTAAAAACTGATGGATTGATGAAAACCAAGAAACGGAAAACGAAGAAAAGACTGGCTGAATTAAGGTCTATCAGCTCAACTCTTTATCATTCCCACCCAGATATATCTATTTCCATAACTCGTAACCTTAAGTGTCAATGATATTTGAAAAAAAAGAGCATTCTAAATACAGTATAAGAACTGTACAAGGAAGTCTGCAGTAAATCGAAATTTTGTTCTTTTAAATTTCAAAGGCTATTTATGTTCATTTTCAAGAAAATCAGAATATTAATAACTAGCTGTAAATTCATTATTTTTCGCGAGTGATTTTTATCGCGAACTAGCCTTCAAACGTCAAATCGCTAAAATTATAATTCGCGAATGAACGGTTTATTAACAGATTTTACATAGATGTAAGCACCAGAAAAATAAAAGCGAGAAATATTTTTTTCGCGAGTGATACTTCTCGCGAAATTACGCAGAAATTAATTCCTCGCTTATATTAAGGAATCTTCAGTACCTGTCTGCTTTTCGATGTTAATTTGATACCATATCTGATAATCTCTCTGTTAAACTCCAGGTGTTTAAAAACACAAGTTTTGCCAAAATTATAGAGATATTTCTCTCTGGTATCCCAAATAAGTAAGGTTTTATGAAATTCATATAAATATCTATATTTTTTTAGAATCATTCCAATATGTTAACATTTGAGAATTGACTAAGAGATAGGTGGAAGAACAATACTATCGTTCGTAGTTCTGTACGACATTGAATGTTGACCTTTTGACCCCAAACTCAAAAGGGGTCTTCCTAAGGCCACAGGGATTCTGTTATGTTAAATTTCATTGCAAATGTTCAAAGGGTTGGCGAGATATCGTGTGGAAACAAAAGCGTTACAGAAAGACGGATGGACGGAGAGCTAGACGGACGGACTGACAGATAGACCCAAATTAATATCTCCCACTTTTCAAGCTGGGACAAAAAGTATCAAATCAGGTTCAAAAGATAATTTATCATACCTAAGATTTTATTCATTCAATATTGACTAAGCCATGCAGAATTTTTTTTTCAAAGTGCGTTAATATGGTCGATATTAACGCACTTTGAAAAAAAAAAAATTCTTTCAAAGTGCGTTAACCTGGTCCCAAAATTTAACGCACTTTGAAAAATTTTTTCAAAGTGCGTAATTTTTCAAAGTGCGTTGCCACAAAGCTGCTTACTTCAAATTTTTACTTTATCCATTAAGTATATATTGGGTAAATTGGAATGGAAAAGTGTGTGATTTGCAGCTGTTCTATCGCTTTAAACATTCACTGAACTTCGGAGCAGAGTATCAAATCGGTTTTGAATATACGCGATTTTTTTTTCACAAATTTGACAGAGTTATGCTTTGTCACACGGCGGCGTTGTGGTCGGCCGTCATTACGGTGCTGATAATATGATAAGAGTAACAGTAAGCACTACTAATAAATGGTTGACAAATACATTTTTTATTTGTTTTCCAAAGTCGGGCATGCTGAGATACGACTGCAAAAAATATGTTAGCATAGTAAATAAATTTCAAGAGAAGATATACACGTGTGTGTTTTTTTAAATCAAGTTTTCAATTTCATTTTATTAGTTAACAGCCCGTTGTTATCCGAAACCTTTTTATTTGACGTTCATTATATAATTTTATACACCGTGTGCTGGTTTACTAAAAATATAATTATCAATTACAAATAAATTGAGACAAAATTAAAAAAAAATTAGTTCGTGTTAAAGCCGCTTAACCCGAAACAGGCGCATATTATCTTACACAATATAAATGTACGTCATTAAATAGATAATATATTAAAAAAAATATAAGATTGATTTAATTGTTTATTACAACAATCCTTACATGAAAAACGCAGATCAAAACCTTACTAAAAACAATGGTTCCTGACGGAAGTTAAAATCTGTTGTGAAGTCAATTTAAAAAAAAAATAGTTTATCGGATATATCTAATAATTAAGATAATTCAACCCCATAATTTTTATACTCCCCGCTTGAAAAGCGGGGCAGGGGTATAAAGTGATCAGGATTTCCGTCCGTCCGTCTGTACGTCCGTCTGTCTGTTACGCTTTTTCTCCTATTCGCAACTCCTCTTATACTACTGAGTGAAATTTAATTAAGAAATGATTTTAATTTTTGAAGATTCATGAGGTTATGAACTACGACGCTGAGGTTATGAACTACAACGCTTCACGCCTGCATACATCATGAAGCGCGTTAGCGCTTCATGATAAATATGCCGGCGTGAAGCGCTGTAGTTCATATACCTCATGAATCTTCAAAAAAAATTAAATTCATTTCTTATATTTATATTATTTTTCTGATGACTTGCCATAAACTTACGACGTTCAACTGTCATTTTAAAATAAAAACTCCGTGAACTATTTTTTTTATTTTACTTTTTGACGCCAAGAGCAGTATTAAGACGTAACAGTGGATATATTTATGCTTATTCGTGATACATACCTAATGTAGTTCATGAGAAAATATACTGCATTTTATTTTGTAAAGAACCATAGGGGAAATCTTTTGGAAATGTAAATATTGAAACTTTCACAGAATCTTTATTACATATTGCCATTGTGCACCTCCTATTTTACTCTTTTTATTCGACACATATTTTAATTTTCCCAGAGCAAAACATGGACATTGCCATTTTCTGTTTACCTATGACGTCACATAATAGAAGATTCTGGATAAAATTTCATAGGACGAGTTATTCCTCTTAACACATTACCGTAAAACAATATAAAACAACACATCGACATTATGGGAGGCGGGGGGGGGGGGGGGTTATCATTTAGTCAGCTCATTGCTCACAATACCTCTATTTTTTCTCCTTAAGTAGAAGCCTAAACATAATACATCTTTTAAATTTAAGAAATTATTTGAATATAATCCATAGTGATTTTTATATTAATATGCATATTTAACATGTTTAAAGAATAAAGAAAAATAAGATATTTTAATGATTTTTTCTAAAGGAGCTAAAAAATTATCCGTGTACAGGTGGTAATATATATTTTAGCGATTTGAATCGGACCAAGCGGCTTTTACCATTTTATAAAAAAAATATGTAAGTCGAGAAAATGTATTCTAGACGAGCGTCGTCTTATTTATCCAATTTTACCTTACGGATATTAATTTATTTAATATTCTTAAAAATTATATTACTATATATATATAAAAAAAGAAACTTCCTAGTCTTCTTTGTTTGATTTTGATTACAATTTCCATTGGCCTATATACAATCATGTATACGAATTGCCCACCTGCTGAGAAAATCTTTTTACGCCGGTCCTTTCTTATTTAAACATGACTTAGTTTCATGTATAACATTTATAACATTTGAGTAGGAGAAATTTAAACAAAATCTTCATATTATTTTACAGTGTGCTGTAATATTAAACACGATTATTGTTTCTTGTTTTTATGAAATGATTCCACACCTGCTGGTCGTGTGAAATCACTTAGGAAAGAAAAAAAAAACTTTTTAAAAAATGGAAAGTGAGCGTTGCGTGAGCATTAAACTGAAATGCATGCTGAGATATACACATGTATAAGTAACTTAAATCTTCAACTGCAATTTACTCAAAGTCCAGTACACATGAAGCTGTATATATATACACTGTATAAAACTACAAAAAGAAATAAAAAAACGGAGAAAATTGGGGTAATCATTTAGTTCTGGAGTTTAACCTGACATAGAAAGGATATCAAGGCAGGGGAGGGTGATACTTTAAATAAATTAATGATCCACTTGATCAACATGTAATGATCAACCTGTACTGATAATATTTAAACTATATGCACATGTATCCATAAGAAATTAAGTAAAAAAAAAATATTCACAATGACAGATGTGCGTAGATGTGTCTTGCCTAGAATTTAGAAATTTTTATGTCATTTATAAATATTGTTTAACGCCCATGGCACGAGAATTTTTTTATTGTGAAAAAAATACGAGTAGGGATAAGTTTAAAGGGGAGGATCAATCCTCAAATCTATAGCCCCTCTTTAAAACATCCTAGATAATCATTTGCCAATATCCGCGAGGATCCATGGATATTGAATTAATACGTACAGCTTATAACTTGAGTTAAAAAAATAATCATGAAAATGAAATGAAAACAGGAATTTTAAAAAGTCCCAGTCATACTTTTGTTTGTATTTGTATGCTCATATTTATTTTTCAAAACGGCTTTACTACGCACCTGTCATAATTTTACTGGGGATCAACCCACCATCCCCCCTCACTGTGTAAAAGATATAATATTCTTAATTGTTATACCTTTAACAATTTGTTCCTAAACAAATCTATACAGAAAAAAGTCTAACATTTTTAATGTTTTACTGAGCGGGCATAAAAAAAATGATGTTGGACCGCTGAGTGAGATGTTGGACCGCTCGGAGAGATGTTGGACCGCTTACGTCACAGAATGGGCGGAGCTTAATCTCATTTTCTTTCTTTGGTTTTAAACAGTGCCGGATCTAACGTTACATTACGGAATATACATTTTAATACAAAATGTCAAAAAATATAAAAATGAAAAGTATAACAAAATATTTATTGACAGAGTTCTCGGGCAAAATGCGTTTTGTCGGACCCTCGAACCAAACAGTCTGCCTTCGGCCTAACGGCCTCAGGCAGACAGTTTGGTTCTTGGGTCCGACAAAACGCATGTTGCCCTCGAACTCAGTCAATAAATGTATATTATAGACTGAGGTTTTTACCTTTTGATCTTGCTCCATGTAAAATTAATTTAAAGGAAACCCGACTTAATATTTATTAAACCGCTGAAATAGGCCTACGGATGAAATATAAACGACTCTGCATTTAAACAATAACAATCAATCGTTCATTATTTATTTTAAAACATGTAAGTACATGAACAATAAAGAAAAAAAATAAAACCAATCAAAAACTGAATCAGTTAACTTTTATTTCATGTTAACGCGTGTTTGTATAAGTATATAACGCCAAAAAATGATGAATAATGGAGTAAAGTTACTGCATTGAGTATGACCGAATTATGACGTTATCAGCACCTTCATGGCGTCAAGTCACGTGATCCAAACATCGCAGCACCCATAAATAAGATCAGAGAATAGAGTATAAACACCATGTCAGGTTGTAATGTGATATAGCTCAATGAATAAGGAAAGTTTACGATGTAAATATGAAGGCGTCTTGTTTGTCATTGCGTATTGTTGTATTGTTATAACAAACATACAAAAAGGACAGATGTACCGGATTCTTGAATATCTTTTTATATCAAGGTTATTTTTAATGTGCACAGTCAAGATAATTCATAAAAGGATAATCAAAACAATCAGTTAAATATAAATTCAGTAACCATTTGAATTCGATCACTTGGTATGCAGACTTTATAAAGCCAGTCAAGAACTCCACCATACTCAAAGCAACGTCAAAGTAATTGTGTGTAGAATCAGACAAATTTTAACAACGTGATTTTGTTAATGACAAGTAACAAGACCATAATTATTTCAAATTACTGATTACCATATTTAAAGAAGTAGTTGTCATTAAACGGTTTCAATATGCCTCGATTAAAGTTTATCATGAGGAAAGGTTGCAGCTCATAAATGTTTATGCTATTATTATAATATTATAAATAATTATGCTATTGCAATTAATTTTGAAATTACAATTGTATCAGCTGCAACTGCTTAGAAAATCCAAGACATCCCTTGTCAACAATATCTTTACATCTTTTGCCTTCTGGGAAGACGATTTCAAATATTGTTCATAATTCCAATATCACAAAGAAAGCTATCAGAAACAAAATAGGCAAATCATATCTTTCCGGATGCTTAACACCCTTCCCCGCAGTCATGCATTTTAACGCACATACCATTTCCTATTTCTAACGCAAAATCACACGCATTTACAAGCCATTGAAAAAAATCATTTAATCTTCAAATTCTAACTATTTTATACTTGCTTAAACATAAAAAAATACAAAAAGTTATTTTCTAATTAAAATATTTTTTTCAGATTATTATTTACGCTTAAATTTGTATTCCGCTATAAAGTGCTTGGAAGGGAATTGGTAAAGTGATATTTCTATGACGCAAGGATTCAATGTATGTTGCATAGCAATTCTGTAAGTTGTAAAGAGTTAAAGTGTCAGAGTTGATAGTTAGAAAATCTGATTAAGCAGTCCCGTACTTACACTGTAATATCTTACTTAAACTATTATTCAAGTTATTAACAGAGTATTGAAGGAATTGCATTTGGCCTTAATTATTTTCAAATTAAAAAGATCCATTTTGAAAATGTTAGTGTGGATTTATTAGAAAAATATCAGTTTAATACAAGAAATAAATTATTCATAATAAACGCTGTTGAAAATGTTATACAAACTTTATCTACCTTCAAAATTGTTGTTTCTAAAAACTTTTTTCCACCATTCTCTCCATAATGATAATCTTGTACAAATCTCCAGTCTCTAACCAGGAACACAAGACGCTGAAACAGTTATCAATACAGATATTATTGAATAATTAAGTTTTTATTGCAATTTGTGAAATTGTAAATTCAATTTGTCAATTTTTTAAGCATAATAATATCAATGGCTGATTTTAATTTGAATTCTATCTTTTGTGAACATATTTTTTTCAACATTGTTTACTTCTTTTTTTCTTATTAGGTTATATATTCTACTTATACCCACACAACTAAAATACTCACAATAAAGTATTTTTGATTGTAATAGTAATTAATAACCACACATCATTGTCAGATTCTTTTCTTGCTTAACAATTTGCGACACCGGTCAGTACTTTGAAAGCTATAATTTGTGGTGTTTTCAGTAATAGATTAGCAAATAAACAAGAAGGATATTTAAAAAGAACATTATTTACAACGCTGATTTTGGAATAAAAAAAGAAGACCATGGGCCTTATAGGACACCTGAACATCATGCAGCAACTTTCCAATGATTGAATTTGGTTCATGTTTTAAACTAGACATCATGGCGTTCACGATTTTGAAAGAAAAGCCACTGCCCTAACAAAAAAATACTACTGTAAACTATATTTAACTATAGTTTACTATAGTAAGAAGGAAGGATATGGAAATAACGAACAGTATTCAATCTCAACGTCCATTAAACAAATATACAAAATAAGTGCAGAGCAAACACGGACCTCCGAAAGATCAGAGGTGGGATCAGGTGCCATGGAGGAGTGAGCATCCCCTGCCGACCGGTCATACCCGCCGTGTGCTCGTTGCCATAATCAGGATATAACGGAAAAAATCCGTGGTCAATTCAGTGTATAAATAATGGACTAACAATTGGTATGAAAAAACGTCAGTCAGCATTTCATTCAATGATAAATTGTATTTGCTGACAAGGTCATTGTATCGACCACAGAATTTACGAAATGATGACTTTAAACGAGACTGTTGATATTCTTGTTTCATCAACTTGCTTGTCAATAATTTACCTCGTTTAAGAAACTGTTCATACGCAGAGCATGCTCTTGCATATCGAATCAACTGAGATATAAATACTCCGTATGCAGGTGATGAAGGTATATTGCTGCATAAGTAAGGGAAGTTGACGATAGAAAAATTAAAGTCATCACGTTTATCATATAGCTTGGTTGTTAGATTACCATTAGTGTCTTTTTCAAGTAAAATATCCAAGTATGACTCTGTGGTATCTTTTATCTCAAATTCACCAGGATATATCGTGTCGACGTATGAATGGAAATTATCATTATTAATTGACAATACGTCGTCGATATATCTAAATGTCCAGTTGAAGGCCACATCAAGTGTTTTCTTCTTTTCACGTAAAAGATTTTGCATAAATTCTGCTTCATATGAATATAAAAATAAGTCTGCTAATAACGGAGCGCAATTTGTACCCATGGGGATTCCAATAGATTGTTGGAGTACCTGGTCTCCAAAAACCACATAGATATTGTCAATCAGAAACTCAAGCATTTTCTTGATGTCAACTTCAGAGTACTTATGTGTGCAATCAGAATCTGTTTTAAAAAAATAATTTTTCAAATGACCAATGACGAGGTAAGTAAACTTAAGTTCCATTTTTGTTGAAGAAGCAGCTGTCAATGATATCAAAAAGCCTGGATTTTAATTTGTCTTGGGGAATTGTTGTGTATAAAGTTGAAAAGTCGTAAGTTTTTATGCTGTTGATGTTTGTAAAGTCTTGTGATTTCAAATTGTCCAAAAGTTCTTTAGAATTTTTAAGTATCCACATTTGATTTACACCACTTCTTTAATATATAGTTGTACATTACTCTTGAAGTTTTTCCTTCACTACTGTCAATATTTTAGTGAGAAGTAACGAAAGAGGCTTGGTTGAACATTTACTGGAACCTGCAATGTATATTTGTTTGTAAGGACTCTTATGAAGTTTCGGAATCCAATATATATAAGGTAGTTCAAATTCATTTTGGCTCTGTGGAATATATAAAGTATTCAAAACTGACAGGTGATTCTGAAGAATTTCTTCCTTAGATAGAGAAGAATATGTATAAGTAGGATTACCACTTGTAGAATTAAATCCAAGTTCTTCTAAAATGCAATTAATATAATGAGCTTTACAAACGAAGACAATGTTGTTACCTGCTTTATCGGCAGGAACCAGTACGTACTGATCGTGTATTCTATCTAATTCTTTTTTCACTTCTGGTTTATTGAACACAGAAGGATAGATGGTTTTCACTTTGCCCCTCAATCTTTTAATACGTGACTTTAACTTGGATCTTATACATTTAATCCATTCTGACAAGGTGTCAATGTCTTCTTTTTCATATCTAGCCCATCGTCTGGCGTAATTTTCAATAGAATCCATAATATTTATGAAATTCCGACGCCAGTTGAAGGATCGGGGTTCCCTAAATTTAGGACCTTTTAAAATAAGTGATCTAAAGTCCTCATTACGAAATATTTTTACGTCACCTGTAATAACGTGTCCAGCAGGACTATAGTTATAGGGCGAAGAAGAACATGAACACGAAAAGGGATTATTTTTCAGATAGTCGATATCCGGGCCATGTAAAGTGTTTTTGTAATTGAAAAGTTTGGAAGCAATGGTCGATGTATATTTGTAGGAAATACAAGGCGTAGTCTTTAACTTGAAATATGGTGGAATACAAGACTGGACCCTTTTGTGATTAAGAATATTACTTATATTAACCGCGTCAATTCCTTTATTGGCATATTGAAGTTTAAGGAAAAGACGGATTGTGTTAGCTGCATTTTCTACCATCAATTGTGCGGGTTTAAAAAGCCTATGATGTGCAATATCCATAATCACAAAACCGAGCCTATATTCAGGTGTCGAGGAATCTAAATTTGGATGTTCCTTGGTCTTTTCAAGAAGACTATTTAAAAAGTTTCAAAGGGACAGAGTAAAGTTTGGTTCGAATATGATGTAGACCTAACTGTTGATTTACATAAGGTAGTAATGAATCAAAAGAGACGTCGTGTATCGCAGGTTTATTGTACGAACGATGTCCATGACTACGCTTACGTCTCTGAGTATTGTTAAAAAGTCTCATCACATTTACATTATTACACTGTGGGCTTGTAAGATTTCCCACACTATCGACATTGTCATTACATCCATAGGGAAAGGCTGTCCCTAGTTTCCTAATCCAAAATTCTTCACGTTGTCTACGGAAAGTTGTACTCAAAGACGAACTATTTGTGTGGTGATAAATCTTTTCCAGAATTCTAACTTTCATTGATAAAATAGATATATGATCAGGTGAATTAAAATGTTTATATAAAAGCTGCTGATCACCATGATTTATTTGAAATCTATGACCTGATATTCTTTTGTTAAGCGATCCCTTGGTTTCACCGACATAGATAAGTCCACACAGATTACATTCTATTCCATAGACAATATTAGAAGATTTGCAGTTCAGATTTTCCCAAGTTTTGGTATAAAAGCTCTGTCCAGTAAGATTACTGGTGAAAGAAGTGTTAGTTATCAAAATGTCACAGGTTTTACAGTTTCGCACAGAATATTTTGAAACCGAAGACATTGGATCGGAAAAGGAATCATCCAATATGTTTATAATAGAAACTTTACACTCTTTCAATTTTGTATATGATGTATTGGTTTTATAACAAAACTGGGAATCTGAAGACTGTACATATGACATATGTTTAATATCCCTGAGGATAATCCGAGGGGCACCAAATGAACTCTAGTAAATCAAAGTTCCAAAGTTGTCACTAAAGTAAATCAAAGTTCAAAAGTTTTCCAAAGTAAATCAAAGTTCCAAAGTTTTTACTATAGTAAATCAAAGTTCCAAAGTTTTCACTATAGTAAATCAAAGTTCCAAAGTTTTCACCAAAGTAAATCAAAGTTCCAAAGTTTTCGCCAAAGTAAATCAAAGTTTCAAAGTTTTCACCAAAGTAAATCAAAGTTCCAAAGTTTTCACCATAGTAAATCAAAGTTCCAAATTTTTTTACCATAGTAAATCAAAGTTCCAAAGTTTATATCAAAGTATTAAAGTTTTTGAATGATTTGAATATTTTTTTTTATTATTAATCTGTTTTAAGGGTAATGATTTTGGTTTGTTTGGGCTGTTTTTTTTTTTGTTGTTCATCTCCATTTAAATATGCAAAGTAATTTATTTTATGCAGTATTTACATTGAACGGCAGAAAAAACATGTTGACTGATGTTAAAAAAAGCAAATATTTTGATTTTAAATGACGGATTTCTTTTATCTTATAGATTTTTTTCTCCATAAATGATAAATATTTCTTATTTATCGGTGCAAAGACAATTTATTCATTAAAATTCATTTCTTGTACTTTGTTCTTTTGGGGGACGATTTGGGTTTTTAAATCGTTCATCGAAGCTGTAATAAATCTTATTCTTGAAATTTCATAAAATGTACAAAATGAGAATCAAAACCATAATTCCTATAATTCCTATAGTTTACTATAGTATTTTTTTGTTAGGGTGCTAATCATTATTATACGCTTTACAATTGATTAGTTTGATTACTTAATATCAATAGACAGGGTAGGGAAACAAAAATGCATTTCAACTAATCAGTAATATTCAGCAATATTCATTAGTACAAACATCACGCATGCGCATTCGCACATTCCTACAATTTTGGATTCGGAACCCTTGCTTGACAAAAAGGTTTGAAAAATTCTTAGGTGCAGATTTCATACAATTAATTCATTTTCAGTATAAAAGTAGAGTCACCTTGCTATGACCCAAGGGTCTTAAAATTCACAGTTTTGGAAGAAGGGCCTTTTCTCCTCATAGTTTTATAGGTGGTTTATCTGCTTTATACCCAGGATCAGAGGGGAAAAAGTTTTTTAAAGAATTAATTTTTTTTTCCAAAATACCGTATAAGTGGGAATTTTCGCAAATTCAGCAATTTCTAGCTAAAATGTGGCATTTTGTTTCAGAAAGAAGTACGTTATTTTAGGGATTGTAAAATGCTTACTAAAGAAGCTATTACAAATAAAACGCAATTACTTTTAGTAATATTCAATTTTAACGATGTCAGCACCCTCGCTTATAATGCCAAAATTAAATGCCTCCCTAAAGTTCTACTTATACGGTATAATAAATAGCGTCCTGCCCTAAGACCAGAAGTCCTAACTCTTGGGGCCATAAAATTTGAGGTTGTGGAAGAGGCATACTTGCTCATTTAACAATATACATGTACTTTATTAGGTTATTTGATACCCAGGATCAGAGAATAATACTCTCAAAGATTTAATGTATTTTTACTATATAATTAATAGAGCTAATTACTCAACCCTAAGACCAGAACTCCTGACCATGGGAAGTAGTGTAAAAACCAGAGTTCTGGCGCAGATACTTAACATGGAGCTCCACAGTGGAGATGTGGAGTCAATGACGTCATGAATCACCATAGAAACGAACATGCCCTCTTTATTCATGAATGAATTAAAACAATTGGTTATTATAAAAAAAAAGAGATCGATGACCCTGTTACGTCACTGAGTATTATATCTTGAAACAAATGATGGTAAACAATGGAACAAAAGCAGTTTCTTAATTTAGAATGGGAAATTCCGCAAGGTCATGGAAAGAAATGACGGTCATTGTTGAAGACAACAAAAGAAATAATCGTCATGACCAGACATGACCCCTAAAATGATAAAGTCAATGAAGGGGACGCAAAGGGCCTTTTGTGGTCCCTAATGGGTCCCTGTTGTACCATCGATGAATGGTGTATTGAAAATGTGAACAATAGAGGTTTAAAAATGGGACGGTGTTGAATTGAATCAGACATTTAAATCGGGCATCAGTCAACCGAAACACTACAGGTAGAAACATGTCTCGATGAACACGGGCATTTAAATGCTGTAAGCATCCACACGCCGCTGAGTTAGACTCTTCTATTCAATATACACATTATGGGGATTTTAGTTAAAAAGAAATATTATAAAGGTCCGATATACTACAGGTATACGCATCTTAAATAAATATAAGTACTCGTACAGTGTATACTGTCTACTACATCCTCATGATATCTCTAGAAGGAGATGTCGAAACTTTAAAATACACAATTCAATAAGACCACAATTATCATACTTTTATCAGAATTTATTAGAAGTTAATTTTATGCCATATAGTGATGATCAAGTCTACATTGTAAATGAATTCATTATCATTTACAAAGGAAGCTGAATAGTTTTGACAGACAGTCAAATAAAAGACCTTGAATTGGGATAAATTCGTACAGTTCTATAAATAAATGGTTTGGAATTTCCAAATGAAAATATACCAATTTTAATGGAATGGTACTTAGGTAATGACGTTGAAAATGAGGTAATAACAAAGAGACCAATCAGATGACTTGTTTTTCAAGTATTAACATGGAGATTGTTACAGTATAAATTGATGAACGGCATGCATATAAATATAATGTGTCACATCTGCGAAAGACTTAACACCTTAAAGAGTGTTTAAGAAGAGTTTGCATTGTGGTTCAATTGTATGGAATGGGAAATTATATCTTAATAAGGTAGGAATCATTTTATTAACCTATGAAAAGTAATTAAAAGAATGTGTTAAATAATGCAATGTCTTGTGCATGTGCAATGTAAAAAAAAATTAACAAACCTTAACTCGCTGCAGTGAAGTTATTTAGAAATAAATGCTCAACAAATCTTCAAACAGCTGTTTAATGTTTAGGGTTTTTGAACTAGGGATGTCAATTTTACTCGGACAGCTTAGTCGAATAGTCGGATGCTTTAGTCGAACGATAGTCAAATATTCGTTTAATTTTAATTATTCTTTCGTACCAGTTTCACTATTTGTCTTTTACGGACTATTTTACAATATTTAACTTACGCTATCACAATTATACAACGAATTTCTGAATTGTTAACATGTACAAAGTGCAATTAAAACTTTACATCAATATATAAATCCAATGTATTTAATTTCAAAATAAATATATAAGCTGCACATTTTTTTTATAAATGCAGAATATCAAACGCCCGTACTTGTCCTTTCTTTACTTAACGGTAGTACATGTACCCATTACTGAAGCCAATTGTTACGTGTCCGACAATGATCTTTGACAGGTAAATTATTAAAGCGTGTCTCTTATAAAAACAAAGGGAACACGAGAGCTTGGGATAATTTTAAATTATGAAATTTTGTGCAAACAATCAATGATTGAATGAAATTAATCTCAGAAAAAGAAAGCATGGTTAAATAACTCTCATACCTGACCCCGATTTACATGTATTTTCAATTTTGTAATAGCTGTTTAATTGATATTCTTTCTGAATAAGAAGTAAACAATTGTCCTCTCCATTTAAAACAGTCAGGGGTAGACAATCATGAATAAACATCTTTGATTTTCTTTCCCATTCTGCTTTTTTGTAAGTTTTGCAGAGAACTTACTATAGGAAAGTTTGACTCGAAGACTGTGTATATGTTTGACTGATCGGCATATGATATAGCATATTTGATGTTACACCTGCAGAATACAAGTTCTGTTTCGCATTACTTTGATAACACTGTTTACCTTTTTTAAGCTTAATACCAAAACTATAGATTTTGAAGACACGGTTGCCGAACATACATCGACGTACAAACAATTTCCTTTGAACAGCTATACGTTTACTATACCCTTAATTTTACATGTGAAAATATTGATCTGTAAATGAATGAAATTGGCAAATACAAGTTTATTGACTTGAATTCAAAATTACTTTGATGAAGCACATTTTTAACGAATAACCGACTAAGGAAATTTTAGTCGATAGTCGGTATGATCGAACGATAGTCGAGTACTCGAATATTCATTCTCATCATGGACATTCAGATGAGTAATTTTGCGACGTTTCTGTAAAAAGGTCTCGGTCGCTCAATTTCGCCATTCAATTGGGAGATTTAAAGGCTTCATAATCGAACGGTCGAGTAAACAATTTTACTATGTTTTTTTCAATTGCATTTGCAAGTTGATTTTATTTAGATACGTACATATGGTTATATAATAATATAGAATTAGTTTATTTAATCATTAGGACATAACTATTACAAATGTATTTTGTCAAATCTATGAATGTTACCCTTTTTAGCAGGGAAGAACATGCCTGCTGATCATTTTTTGTGTGAGGATTGTGGGAAGTATTTCACTCGAATATCAAATTTACATCGATATCAGCGAACTACACATGGATCAGAATCCTCCCGTTGTCCGACATGCGGTAAACGCTTTAACAGACGGGATAGCTATTTACGTCACATTAGAAGTCACTCCAGAATCTTAGGTCTGGAATCCCAACATGGCAATCTTGAAATGGGGAATCATCCACAAGTCTCGAACATCATCGATAAAGAAAATGTAAACCCTAATTCCAAAATTCAACTTGACAGCGGAGATTCATCAAATAACCCGAAAGGTAACATTAGTGTTTTTTTTCTAATATTATTCACATTATTATTGTGTAATTTTTCAGACATGAAATTGATCTCTGATTATTTATTACTATTCAGCTGATGACACAAATGAATGTATCACCGAGGAAGATACCATTGAGGGAAATTTAAAGAAAATATTTCTAGAGGCTAACGATAAAAGCAAATACGTCCCTTTGACCTTCTTAAAAATCAAGGAAGAGACAACCAGATCAATTCTGAAAGAAGAACGCCTCAAAAGAAAACGGATGAAATTTTACCTTACCTTACAAGTTCGTTTCACTAAGACCAGAGTGGATCAAATTATACATGCTGAACCCTTTTTCCACAGACGATGTCACATAGTTCTCAAAAACGAAGACATCGAGTCTGCACTAAGGGAGATTATCATGAAAATTGTTAACTCTTTTGTTTAATACCAAAGAGAAGGTAGTAACTGGACACTTGATAAAGTTCTGGGAGTCAACATCAATATCGTCCAATATAATCCAATTAAAGGTTCGAGTTTTCTACCGCTACCACCTAAATTAGCAAACAAGAAAGCCATCATCAATGTTCAGAATGCTGATCAAAAATGTTTCATGTGGTCGGTGTTATCTTCTCTTTACCCTGCAACAAAAGATCCCTAGCGGATTATAAATAATGTACAACATGTGGATCGACTCGATTTTACAGACATTCCGTTCCCGGTTCGAATAGGAGACATACCTAAATTTGAGAAAAAGAACAACATCTCTGTGAACGTATTTGGGTATGAAAAAAGTGAACTTTATCCCCTTCATCTCATTAAAGAAAGAGGGTTAACACATGTTGATCTCCTTGTAATTTCCAAAGGGTCAAAGCATCACTACTGTTGGATTAAAAATTTCAAAAGATTGATCAAAACGGAGATAATAACCAATATTTCTATTGTCATTACTGCCTCCATGGTTTTACAAAAGAAAGTCTTCTCATGAAACATGTCCCTAACTGCCAAGTACATGGTGCGCAGCGGACCGAAATGCCAACCGAGGAGGACAAATGGCTGAAGTTTACAGATGTTTCTAAGCAGCTCAAAGTTCCGTTTGTGATCTATGCCGACTTTGAGAGTGTTCTAGAGAGGCATTATGGATGTCAACGGGATCCCTGCAAGTCCTCTACCATCAAATTGGCGCGTCACATACCGTCTGGTTTTACGTACAAAGTTGTAGGTATTTCACTAGACACTGTTGAAAATCACGTGACGTATCGCGATCCCGATACTGTTGACAAGTTTATTGAGCACATGGTCAACGTGGAAGAACGCCTCGTGAATGCTTTTAAGAATACAAAGCCAATGCATTTGTCCGACGAAGAACTTGCTGCCTTTCGATCAGCCACCCATTGTTGCATTTGTAGCCAAGTTCTAGGCGATGAAACTGTTCGTGATCACTGTCATGTGAATGGGAAATTCGGAGGTGCTGCTCATAGCAACTGTAATCTAAACTTTAGACTGAGAGAAAGAATCCCAGTATTCTTTCATAACCTCAAAGGTTATGATGCACATCACATCATGACCGCCATCGGCAAAATCAAGCATAAAAAGATCAGCTGCATCCCCCAGAATCACGAGAAGTACATTTCATTTTCGCTAGGGAAACTAGACTTCGTAGACACTTTTCAATTTTTGTCAACTTCCTTTGACAGACTCTCTGTCAATCTCGGAAAAGAAGGCATCCATAGGTTTCCTCATCTACGAGCTTAATATGTTGCCTCCTCTCATCCTGGAAATGAGCAATCAAAACTCCAGTTGCTCAATGGAAAGGAAGTGTACCGGTATCGGTACATGAACTCCTTTAAACGATTTCAGGAGTCGACACTTCCACCCCAACGGGCTTTCTAAAATAATCTAGACGGAAAGACCGTGTCTGATAAAGACTATCTACATTGGCAGTAGGTGTGGGACGTTTTTCAAATTAAAATATAGGACAATACCACGATCTGTATATGGAGACAGACTTGCATCTTCTGGCAGACGTGTTCTAAAATTTTCGAAGTCTTTGTCTTGAAATGTACGGTCTCGATGCGGCTCATTTTTACACAGCCCCGGTATTAGCTTGGCAGGCTGCACTGAAAATGACCGTTGTGGAGCTCGAGTTATAAAGCGATCCGGACATGCATCTTTTCGTGGAAAAGGGGCTCAGAGGTGGTATTGCTATGATTTCTAAAAGGTACGCGAAAGCCAATAATCCCTATCTTAGCGACTATGACCCGCATCAACCTTCGAACTATCTGATGTACTTAGATGCCAACAATCTGTACGGGTGGGCCATGAGTCAACCTATGCCAACTCATGATTTTTGTTGGCTTACATCTGACCAGATAGAGACGATCGACATCAATTCCATTCCTACGGAGGGGGCACCGGCTACACCTTTGAAGTGGATCTGATATATCTTTCGAAATTGCATGACTGCCACAGTGACTATCCGTTAGCTCCTGAATCATTTGAAATAAAACCAGAGATGCTTTCACCATATCAAAAAAAAACCTTGTAACTAAGCTTGGAATGAAAGATGGCTCTGTTACCAAGTTAGTTCCCAATCTTTTTGATAAAGAGGAATATGTCGTTCACCACAGAAATTTGCAACTCTACCTGGCTTTGGGAATGAGGCTTACCAAAGTCCAAAGGGCACTGTCTTTCAAGCAAAGACCTTGGCTGAAATCTTATATCGATTTCAATACAAGCATGCGTAAAAAGGCTAGAATTGAGTTTGAAAAGGATTTTTTCAAACTCATGAATAATAGTGTTTTCGGAAAGACCATGGAATAACTGCGGAAAAGGGTGGACATTCAGCTCGTTCACCAGAAGAAAAGGCTCTTAAAGCTTTCGGCTAAACCTGGGTTTAAATCTTTCAAGATCTTCAATGAAGATCTTGCTTCTGTAGAGCTTACCAAACAAAAGTTGGTACTCAATAGACCAATTTATGTGGGGTTTTCCATTTTGGAACTTTCCAAAGTCTTGATGTACGATTTCCACTATAATTACATCAAGGAAAAGTATGGCGATCGCGCTTCTCTCTGCTTTACAGACACAGACTCTTTGTGCTATGACATATCCACCGAGGATGTGTATGTAGACATGAAGGAGAGTCAGCATTGCTTTCTTCTCAGTGATTACCCCAAAACACATTTTCTTCATAGCAATGTCAACAAAAAGGTCTTAGGTAAAATGAAGGATTAATGTCAAGGTCATACCATGCGAGAATTCGTATGTATTAACGAGGCCCGATCTAGTTGAAAATTACGAAAACGGAATGATAAAATTTTTAAATTCTTGGAAATATACTTGTATGTTTTATGCTTAGAAAAATTAGGATGAAATCTTGTTACCTTGCCTTTATTGTAGTGAAATGGGGGCACTGTCAAAATATGGACCATTTTTCGTGTTTTTATACACAATTACATACTAAAACTCTTCAAAAAACAAAGAAATTTATAAATTAAAAAATAATACAGGATGAAATTCTTTGATTTTCACATATATCATGCAAATTTCATTCCTCTTATAAAAAATGAAAAGAAAATTGGCGGTAGCCTTTATTGCAATGAAAAGGGGGCATGTCAAAACACAAAATTTAGATTTATTTTATCCAACTGCGTATTTTTTAGGTCGCAATGGGTTTACATGACACCAACAAACGATTGCAATGCTGTATCATTTTCTAAAAAATAAATAATTCTTACATTATGAAATTATTTTCTCGCCATGCTTTATTTTTCTCTAAACACGTTTTACGTGGAAAATAGGGGTAGAAGGGTGTGTGTGTGGGGGGGGGGTAAAGGCGACAAAATTGCGATTTTTACTAATATTATGTAATATATAGAAAAATTAAATGTTTCGGGGGTTCAATTTAAATGATTTATAGACTTATTTTATTTTTTAAAACTAAAGATAAATCATGCATATTTAAGTACGCAATAAAAAGAGTGTGTATAAACACTTCAACATGTTCAAAGAGAAAGACTAAAATTGTTTACTTTTAGTTGCAGCGTTTTTTTTTTTAACTCACAAATTGAAATAGAACAGGATAAAATTAATAAATCTGTACCAAAAAATTGATCTCTCAAAATTATTAAGGTCCCAAAGTTGTAAATTAATCTAAATATTTTTTTTAAAAAAATAGAAATGCAAGCTTTCAATGCATATTCTATAGAGCTACCAGGTAAGCAAGATCAGCGAAACAGTTTAGCGCAATTTGACGTCATTTTAATTGTGACGTTATTATGTTCAATTGTGACGGCAGTCAAGGGTATTGTGACGTGCCTGAGTCGACGCTGCGTTAAAACGTATGCGCAGATCAAGTAGATCGGGCCTCGTTAAGCCCAAAATCTACAGTTTCATTTACGAAAAGAAAAAAGTTCAAAACGAGAATCAATTTATTTGTCAAGAAGAAAAGAAAAGAGACAAGGGTTTGAAAAAGGCAGTCGTACAATCTAGCATACGGCACAAAAACTATAAAAATTGTCTTTTAAAAAAAGAGTTTCACATTGAGTAGATTATGACGTTCAGATCATTTAACCACCAAATATACAATGTTGTTCTAAATAAAACCAGTCTGAGCCCCTTTGACGATAAGAGGCACATCCTTAAGGAGGGTATTCACACCTTAGCTCATGGTCATTATAAGACTTAAGAAGTTTTTTTTGCATTGTTATAATTATTACAGTATCATAAATTATGTTCCCCAAACGAAGTTGGGGAACATATTGTTTTTAGTCTGTTTTTTATTAAGGTCTCCTGTCTCCAACGGAAGACCTTATTGTTTTCGTTCGGTTTCTTTTTCCCTATTATTATTTTTTTTCTTACCGATTTTGTGCACGCGATTTCTCAGAAACGGCTAGACCGATTCTCACGAAATTTTCAGATCTGATAGATATTAATCTGAACCTTGTCGGAAATTTTTCGTAAGTACGTCGTCACTTCCGGTCGTGAGATATGGACGATTTACTGATTTTCAGAGGGTCAGCTTGTCCTGAGATCTCCTCCTAAACGACTTAAGATATCGACTTGAGATTTTCAGTGAAGGTAGAGGAAGGATAGTAGATGTGACATTTTGCATATAGAGCTTTCCAGGTAAGAAGGCATCGACGCTCGCCTGGGATCGAAAAATAGCCTCATACTCATCTCACAAAAATTGACACGTTTTCTTTTATATCTTTTTACCTGTTAATATTTTGTTAAGACATATATAATAAAAAATGTGCAATATAGTAAGACCTTTCATTTGATATCAAGTAAACGGGGTTAGTCCTTCAAATTAGGGGCATAGAGGGGCCAAAAGCCTCTCGTCTTTAACTTTTTTGTTTTTCAATATTTTCAAATGATATTAGTATAGTTGATAAAAACATTTCTTATTAGGGCTGAATATATAATTCGTTTGTAAATTTATAAATTCAAACTCGAGATATTAACATTCAAAAATCTGAAGCGGGAACTAAATGGCGGCGGTCTCTGTCAATTCCGACATTTCGCAATAGCGGAGGCAGCCGAGCGTTTGCTTGAACGAAAGTAACATAAGGAGCAATGAAATGTGTAGGGATACTTGGATTGTCACGTCGTAGGTTCGTTGCAATTCTGTGCCAAACTACATTCATAATCTAATGTCTCCTTACAAGTTTTCTTTAATTGGTTTTGGTTGTTTCTCAAAGTAGAAAAAAGAAAAGAATTAATGTGCAAATTAAGTACGCATTTATGATATTATCTAAATCAAAAGGATTTAATCAAAAGAGGAAATGCATGATTCCCTGATGTTTTATCAAAGATCATAGTCAAAGTCATATCTCATCTTATCGAAAATTCGGACGGAAGACCTACTCGTTGCTCGCAACGAGATCGCATCTAGTTAAGGTCTTCCGTCTCCAACGGAAGACCTTATTGTTTTCGTTCGGTTTCTTTTTCCCTATTATTATTTTTCTTCCAACCGATTTTGTGCAAGCGATTTCTCAGAGATGGCTCGTCCGATTTCTACCAAACTTTCAGATGTGAAAGATATTTAATTGATCTTGATAGGTTTTTTTTTCTTTTTGATTATCTCACTTCCGGTCGTGAGATATGGACATTTTCTGATTTTCAGAGGGTCGGCTTGTCCGGGAAACTCCTCCGAAACGACTTAAGATATGGACTTGAAATTTTCAGGGAAATTAGAGGAAGGTTTGGTGAGTTGTAATTAGGTCTCCAAATCTTTCTAGCGCAAAAGGCGCCGGCGCTCGGTAGGGCCCGAAAAATGCCTCAGAAATATCTCACAAAATTTGTCACATTTTGTTTCATATCTTCATACGCGTTCATAATTTGTTAAAGCATATTGAAGAAAAAATGTGCAAAATTACAAGGCCTTTCGTTTGATGTAAAAAAAAATTGGGGCTGACACCTAAAATTAGGGGCTCAGAGGGGCTGAAAGTCTTTTAATTATAACTCCCTAATGATCAATATTTTGTTATACATTACAAAAGCAAAAGTATTTATCTTAACGATTTGCAACAATATATGATACAATTTTGATCATATGTTACGTAATTAGGGGTCACAAGGGGCCAGAATGTCAAGTCTTTGACGCTTCATATCTCGAAAAGGGAGAAAATTTTGATAAGCAATATTGAACAAAAGATGGCTAGATTAATGTGCTAAACAATATGCATACTTTGAATTTTTGTAAAACGGCCCCATTAAGGACTTGTAGGAGTGGCCCCTAAATATTTATATTAAGCATATATCCTAAATGAAACGAAATCTCTGAATAAGTGTAGAACAAAAAGTCTTTGAAATCACAAGACCTTTCGTTTGACATCAAGAAAAAGGGGCCAACTCCTCAAATTAGGGGCTGAGAGGGGCCAGAAGATGTATTTTAGAAGCAAGATGTTCATATTAATGATTTGCAACGATAAATTATAAAATTTTAATCATATAATACGTAATTAGGGGTCACAATATTAACGATTTGCAACGATAAATTATAAAATTTTGATCATATGTTACGTAATTAGGGGTCACAAGGGGCCAGAATGTCAAATCTATGACACTTGATATCTCGAAAAGGGAGAAAATTTTGATAAGCAATATTGAAGAGAGGATGGTCAGAATAATGTTTTAAACAATATGCATACTTTGAATTTTGGTAAACAGGCCCCATTAAGGTCTTAAAGGGGTGGCCCCTAAATATTTATATTAAGCATTTCTCCTAAACGATAAGAAATCTCTAAACAAGTGTATAATAAAAAGTCTTTGAAATCACAAGACCTAACGTTTGATATCACGAAAAAGGGACCTTCCATTAAATTAGGGGCTCAGAGAGCCAGAAGTCTTTAACTCTTTAATGATCCATATTTTGTAATAAGTATACATTTTGAGAAGCAAAGATATTTATTTTAACGATATGCAACAATATGTTATAATATTTTGATCATATGTTATGTATTAATGGATCGCCAGGGGCAAAATGCTATATTTTTTATGCTTTATGTCTCGAAAAGGGGGAGTATTTTTATAAGCAATATTGAACAAAAGATGTTCAGAATATTGGATAAAAAAACAGAAACTTTAAATTTAACAAGGAAACACTTTATGTAATTCTCTTTTAAAGAATAGCTCAGTCAAAATCACATCTCATCGTATTAAGAAATTTAACGGAAGACCTACTCGTTGTTCGCAACGAGATCTCATCTAGTTATTAAGGTCTTCCGTATTCACGGAAGACCTTATAGTGATTGTATTGTTAAGGTCTTCCGTCTTCACGGAAGACCTTATAGTGATTCTATTGTTTCTTATTAAGGTCTTCCGTCTTCACGGAAGACCTTATAGTGATTCTATTGTTTCTTATTATTATTATTCTTATTTTTTTGACTTTCTAATTTTGTGCACGCGATTTCTCAAAAACTGCTGGATGGAATTACGTGAAATTTTCAGGACAGATGTGTTGTAACATGAATTTATTATATCCGAGAGAAAATTTGGAAACTCACTTCCGGTGCCAAGTTACGGACAATTTCCTGAAATTAAAATGACATTTTGTCCGCGGTTAAACTCAAGAACGGTAAAAGATATCAATGTGAAACATTCAGGGATTATAGATCGTGATATTCTTCTTCCAGGACGCGACCTTTCGTTCGTCGTCAGTACTTCCGGTCGTTACGACAAGGGAATTAAAAAAATCGTTTTTTCTAACTTTTTTGTTTTTCTATATTTTTCATTTATTTTTGGAATGTTAATAGAAACTCTTTTATTGATGCTTACTATCAGGGTTCTCCATCATTTGAGATTTTACTGTGTTGCAGAGTTTACGCAAAGCACCAATATTTCGCGGTATTGTCGCGAACAAATTCGTGACTGAATCAAAATTCATTATAATTAAAAAAGATTATAAGCACACACTTATTTAAATATCGCGAATTTGTTACACAAATTGTATGGTCGTACGTACTGATAAACGGAAAAAAAAACGTTCTTAAAAGCAGAGGAAATTCTGACTAATATTCGAACTACTTAACATTTTTGTCAAAGTAGATTTGCCTCGTTTATTTATCAGGTTTCTTGATTGAGTTATTGCATTACAAAAAGGAACCTCGGAACAGTAAGCATGCTGAATTTCAAAATTTTCTGCAATTTAAAAAAATGACTTCGGAACGATGTTATGTTTGACTTAAAGTGCTTACATAATTCTAGAGCCGTGGCTCTACAGGAAAGACATATCTAAATATTTTTCACAAGTAATACAATGTGTTTCATTGCAGCTACCAATTAACCGCTACATTGAGTTGTGAAAACAATTTATTTGTCTTTGTTCCGTTATGCGTAAAGTCCGGCGAGGGTCTACGAGATTGATTGACTACTCAATGTGAAGCCCTAGTAATTAACTGTTATTACTTTTTGAATTGAAAAACGGTAGAATTGTTTGATTAAAGTTTCAGTTAGACAGAATATGTGTGTTTAGATTTTCTTATTATCACAACTTTTACTGTGTCGGCAGAATTTTTACTGTGTCGCATGCATGAAATTTAAATCGTTACTGTGTCGGAGAAAAGTTTACTGTGTCGGGAGCAACACAGTAAAACAGCTCATGGAGAACCCTGTTACTATATAATTTGTTTGAATATTAATAAATTAAAACTCTAGTTCTTTTTATTATCTTTTTGGACTTTCTAATTTTGTGCACGCGATTTCTCGAAGACTACAGGATGGAATGACGTGAAATTTTCAGAAAAGATGTGTTGTAACATGAATTTTATATATCCGAGAAAAAATTTGGAAACTCACTTTCGGTGCCAAGTTACGGACAATTTCCTGAAATAAAAATGACATTTTGTCCGCGATTTAACTCAAAAAGGGTAAAAGATATCAACATGAAACTTTCAGGGACTATAGATCGTGATATATACCATCCAGGACGCAACCTTTCGTGCGTTGTCAATATTTCCGGTCGAAACCGGAAGCGAATTTGAAAAACGCAATTTTTCAACTTTTCTTTTTTAATATTTTTGTATTTGAATTGCATAAAGACCTCTTTTCTGAATCCAAATATGTAATTTGTTTTAAAATCGACCGAGCCAATCTCGAGATATTTGCATTTGAAAACGCGAAGCGGCGATCCCGATGGCTGAATGGTTAGCGCGTTGGATTGTCACGCGGGCGACCCGGGTTCGATCCCGCTTGTGACCAAAAAATTTTATCACTTTTTCTGCTTGATTTTTTGATTTTTATTAATTTTAGACTATTTGCAAAAACATATTTTCAACTTTTAAGTATATCTTACGTAATAAGGGGTCACAAGGGGCCAGAATGCTCAATCTTTGACACTTCATATTTTGAAAAGAAGGAATATTTTGATAAGCAATGTTGAACAAAAGTTGGTCAGAATAATAGTCTAAACAATATGCAAGCTTTGAATTTTCGAAAAATTGTCCCATTAAGGACTTGAAGGGGTGACCCCTAAATATTTATATTAAGTATATTTCCTAAATGATAAGAAATCTCTGAATTGTTGTAGAAGAAAAGTCTTAGAAATCACAGGACTTTTCGTTTGATATCAAGAAAAAAGGGGCTGCTTTTCAAATTAGGGGCTAAGAGAGGCCAGAAGTCTTTCATCTTTAACTCTTTAATGATCAATATTTTGTGATACATTACAGAAGCAAAGTTGTTCATATTATTGATTTGCAACAATATATTACAATATTTTAGTCACATGTTACATGTACGTAATTAGGGGTCAGAAGGGGCCAGAATGTTAAATCTTTGACGCTTCATATCTCGTTATTAAGGTCTTCCGTCTTCACGGAAGACCTTATAGTGATTCTATAGTTTCTTATTATTAAGGTCTTCCGTCTTCAGCGGAAGACCTTCTTGTTTTTCTTAGGTTTCTTTTCCACTATTTTTATTATTATTGTTTTTTTTTTTCTTACCGATTTTGTACGCGCGATTTCTCGAGAATGGTTCGATCGATTTTCATGAAACTTTCAGGTCTGATAGAACATCAAAAAATCTAGATATATATTTTTTTATTTTGATGACGTCACTTCCGGTTCGGAGTTGTCTGCGATTTAGTGAGTTTTAGAGGGTCACTTTGTCCGGTAGTTTTCTCAAAAAGCACTTAACACAGAAGCTTGAAATTTTCAGTGATGGTAGAGCAACGTTTGGAGATTTGCACTAAGTTTATCACAACTACCGGAAGTACGAAGCGCCGACGCTCGCTATGGCTCGAAAAAAGCCCTATCAAGAATTTCAAAATTTTAAGCACCTTTTCACCAATAACTTTTTACCTAAAATTATTTTGCTAAAACATGTA